>NC_053157.1:250275842-250325842 GCF_016835505.1 Polypterus senegalus | reverse complement strand
TCTAGAGACAGCATGTGTATTAACTTGTGGATTTTTCTGTGAGTATTTGGTGGCAGTGTGACAGAGTTGTTTCGAAAGACGGCGTTAGCCGCGGAGCTCAGCTCAGAGCGAAATGAGATGAATGGGAGGGGAGATGATGACGTGACTCCCTCACCCGCCTTAACTGTCAATCCCCCACAAACACAGTCTCTCGGAATTTGCATAAGCACAGCCCTTCACCTACAATTTTAACTTAGTTACAAAGTGATCAAAACTCTTGTTTATATCCTGCGTCCTCTCATTAAACTTGTATCCCGCATTACCTGTGGGTATGTGAAACGCCAGCGGTAGCCTGTCTATGAACTTAATTTAAAGTTAGGTTTACACCTTGCTTTCTTTCCGAGGTAGCAGCACTCATGAATATGGTTATATATGTCACTTCCTCGCTTCTTGTTTTGCTGCCTTGTCAATTATATAATGTATGTTTTCTTGAGCGCTTTTTGGAGGTCTTCCTGGTTTTCTACGCACTGCGTTGACAGTCAGTACACGTCATTACGTGGGACGCGTGATGATGTCACACGAAACTCCGCCCCCCCCACGTCTTTCCAGCTCAACTCTATTACAGTTAATGGAGAAAAATACCTTCCAGTTATGACCATTAGGCGTAGAATTTCGAAATGAAACCTGCCCAACTTTTGTAAGTAAACTGTAAGGAATGAGCCTGCCAAGTTTCAGCCTTCTACCTACACAGGAAGTTGGAGAATTAGTGGTGAGTGAGTGAGTGAGTGAGGGCTTTGCCTTTTATTAGTATAGATAGATTAAACAGGCGTTGAAGATTGGAAGCTAAGTGTCGGCCTTTAATAAATCCAGTTTGATCTTTTGACATTACTGAAGGCAGCACTTTCTCCATCCTTCTAGCTAGGACATTGGAGAGTATCTTAACATCATTATTCAGAAATGAAATTGGTCTTGGTCTCGTCCGTTTTATAAGAGATGGATGTCTAAAGTGGAGCTCCGTTAGCAGCGGTGTTATTTTTTTGTATTATTTCCTTATTATCCTGAGAGATCCTGTATTTATCCAACCTGAAGGTTTTACTTCAGTATATGATAGCATATATAAACATAGGCGGCAAGAAAGGGGCTCAGAAAGCAATGGAAAAGAAAACTAAAGCCACATCCAATCCTAGACTGACAAGTCGAAGTTCAAAGTGCGGCCTTTCAAGAGACTGACCTGGAACAGATGGGCAAAAGCTCAAACTCCTCAAGGCCACGGTCCACTGCATCATCTCCAGTTGAGAGCAAAATAGGGAGTAAATGTGCAAGTGACGCAGGTCACGATAGCTCGCCGATTGGAGAAGATCATTTGAAACTGGAAAAGGTCTTGCAGTCCTTTGATTGTCTATAGCTTTTGTAAGTGATGCTAATAAGAGGGGAGTTAGCTGAGTGGAGAATTTCTTATAAAATTCTATAGGGTAGCCATCAGGGCCTGATGCTTTCCCGCTTTAAAGTTACTTTATAGCATCTAGTAATTCTGATGGCGCCAGAGGTTTATCCAGTTCCTCTGCACTCAAAGTATCTATTTGTGGTATCTGTAATGTATCCAAAAATGCATTAAATTGTGTTTGCCATCTTTAAACTCAGTAGAATATAAGGATTTACAAGTAGTCTTTAAATGTGTGGATTATATTTTTATGGTCAATGATTTTATCCCCGTTCATGTTGTTGATTGCTGGGATTGCATTGTGAACTTCTTGCTTGTGGATTTGTTTAGCTAAGAGCTTATTAGCTTTCTCTCCATGTTCATAGTAATGATGTCTTGATTTAAAAATGAGTGGTTCAGTTTCTTTGGTTGTTAAGAGGTTGAGCTCTGAATGCAGATCCTGCCTTTTCCTATGGCATGTTCTTCATCAACTTTAGTAATTTCTCTGGTTAGCTTTGATACTTTCTTGGTTTCTTTTTTTTTTCTTCTTTGTTAGGAACAATATGAAATCTGTCCTCTTAAGAAGGCATTTAGAGTTTCCCAGAGTATTCCTGCAGAGACCTCTATGAACGTATTTGTCTCTTGGAAGAAACTGATTTGTTTGGATATAAAATCTGTAAAGTCCTCGTCTGCTAATAGAAGTGGACTAAGACGTCATCTGCGAGATGAGTGTGTGGGGCATAATAATTTTAGTTCCAAGATCAGAGGGGCATTGTCAGAAATAACAATAGTGTCATACTTGCAGGATTTAATCGTAGGCAAGAAATTCTTATCTATAAAGGAAATAATCAATTCTTGAGTAGCAATGATACCCTGGTGAATAGAAGGAATATGTTCTTGAGTTTGGGTTTAGAAACCTCCAGGGGTATGATAGGTTGTGGTCAGTTAAAAACTGTGTAATTGTCTTTGCAGTGTTAGATGTCACCCCCCAAACACCCCCAGCCCCGTGACAGGAGACCTATCTAAGAGTGGATTTAACACTAGAATTACCAGAGCCTACGAAAAAACTCGTAATTCCGTCCCACCTTAAATCGCTTCTTAAATCCCTTCACACCTCTCCGCCAGCGCCCTTTGGCTTCTAAATGTGCTGATAAAGAGAAGCTTGGAGCAGCTGGCTATTCCATCCCCCCATCAATTTAGAACGTGCACGAACTTCTCTCAGCTCATGCCTTGATTGAGTATCTGGGAGTGAAGTGGAGTTTTAGAGTGGAAATAATGATCGTTGTTTGGAACACACGCATTTCATGTCTGTTCTGTTTCTACAGTAATCTGTGTCAACACATTGTTAAAACAGAAACGTTTTTTTATATTCTAGTAGTAGATGACAAAATGTAGGCATAAACTATATAATGTATGAAGCCTGAAGTCCAAATAGCAAAGAAACATTTTCACAAGAATAACACAATTGCGCTTTTATTCAAAAATATAACTGCAGAAACAAAAAGCCTCCTTAATAAGCGACATTGACAGCAGTTTATTATAACTGCCTCTGTGGTTCAATAGACTCAACCCCCGCTTGGGAATCAAGAGGTCACGAGTTCGATCCTGCGCCCTTCCGTTTTGAGAAGTAAACTATAACAGTTTACAAAAGTATAACAGTATAACAAAAGTGCACTTTTATTCAAGTGCACTTTTTCCATCGCCTTTTCCTGTAAGAAGCAATGTACACACTTCTCTCTATGCTGTGGTTTCTATTACACACCTGAAAGAAAGAGACAATACATGTGAAAATATCCAGCATACAGCAACATGTGGGGACTGGCAGGAACACTCAATAAAACTGAATAAAAAAGAAAATCAAGTGACGGTGAGATACGAAGAAGGCAGCTTTGCCAGCGTCTGTGTGTCAGAACCGGGGGTGGGGGGGATTGGGGGGCGTTAGTATGCATCGTGGTACAACGCAGAGCTATAGCGCCTGTATTCTGTTTCTTTGTACCCAGGGCATGCAGAGGAGAGAATAGTAAAGAGCAGTAAGTTCGGGCGCTATATGCAATCATCAGACACTCCCCATCTGCCCGTTGTTTTGTTATACTTTTCAATACTTTTATACTGCTCAAACGGGCATGCTCAAAAATACACTTGTAATGCCAAAGTGCACGAGACACTTCATTTCGCAAACAAAACAAGTGCACTTTTATTCAAAACTACCTGTATAACCGAAGAAAAAAGAAAGCAAGTTACAGTAGGCAATTGATACGACAGCTTGCATGGTGCAATGCTAAGAAGTGCAGATTTTCATTCCGTGCTATATAAAATCATCACATTCAAATATTAACAGTTCCCACACACCCAAGGACCATCCTTCTTACATTTACGACACGTACTTGTTGCAGTGTACACAACTCTCTGTGCTATGGTTTCTATTACACTGAATGAGCACCTGACACTGTACTTTCTTCCCTGGGGAAGGTCCCGTGATCAGAGAATTTCCAGTTCCTGCATTCACACCCGATCTGACGCTGTTCGCTTTCAAATAATATTGCATTAGTGCGATTATATTTTCACATATATTGTCTCTTTCTTTCAGGTGTGTAATAGAAACCACAGCATAGAGAGAAGTGTGTACATTGCTTCTTACAGGAAAAGGCGATGGAAAAAGTGCACTTGAATAAAAGTGCACTTTTGTTATACTTTTACACCAATATATGTTCCTGTGTTTGAGCGACACGGGCAGATGGGGTGTGTCTGATGATTGCATATAGCGCTGAAGTTACTGGTCTTTACCATTCTCTCCTCTGCATGTCCTGGAGTACAAAAGAAACAGCATACAGCAACATGCGGGGACTGACAGGAACACTCAATAAAACCGAATAAAAAGAAAAGCAAGTGACGGTGAGATACTTAAGAAGGCAGCTTCGCCAGCGTTTGTGTGTCAGAACCCTGGGGAGGGGGGCGGGGTAGGCGTTAGTATGCATCGTGGTACACTGCAGAGCTATAGCGCGTGTTTAGTGAAAACAGCCGTGTCAGATGGGGTTGTATGGATTGATTCTGAACGCGACTGAGAGAATGAAAAGTGAATTTAAAAAAAAGCGCTAACCTTTACAAGGATCATAAATTGCACCAGTTGTTAAAGACTGAAATCAAATGTATACTTTTATTCTAAAACAGTAAGACTAAGAGCAGTTTACTTCTCAAAACGGAAGGGCGCAGGATCAAACTCGTGACCTCTTGATTCCCAAGCGGGGGCTGAGTCTGTTGAACCACGGAGGCAGTTACAATAAACTGCTGTCAATGTCGCTTGTTAAGGCGGCTTTTTGTTTCTGCAGTTATATTTTTGAATAAAAGCGCAATTGTGTTATTCTTGTGAAAATGTTTCTTTGCTATTTGGACTTCAGGCTTCATACATTATATAGTTTATGCCTACATTTTGTCATCTACTACTAGAATATAAAAAACGTTTCTGTTTTAACAATGTGTTTACACAGATTACTGTAGAAACGGAACAGAAATGAAATGCGTGTGTTCCAAATAAAGATCTATTATTTCCACTCTAAAACTCCACTTCACTCCCAGATACTAAATCAAGGCATGAGGTGAGAGAAGTTTGTGCACGTTCTAAATTGGTGGAGGGATGGAATAGCCGGCTGCTTCAAGCTTCTCTTTATCAGCACATTTAGAGGACAAAGGACGCTGGCGGAGTGGTGTGAAGGGATTTAAGAAGCAATTTAAGGTGGGACGGAATTACGAGTTTTTTCGTAGGCTCTGGTAATTCTAGTGTTAAAACACAATTAAAGTCCCCCGCCATTATAATTTTATTAGTGTTCACATTTTGAATGGATGCAAATCCATTTTGCAAGAATTCCTTACCGACATTGGGTGCATAAACTAACACTCACTGGCAGATGGAATCGTGGATCTAAATGATCTAGAAGGTGACATCTTCCAGAAGTGAAATTGGCTTATTGTTCAGGCTTACGAATTCCACTGTTTTTGTTTCACATTAAGTCTTTGGCCTTCTTGCTGTCAGTATTATAAGGTTGAATTTTCTAAATGCTGCCCTTATTGGAGGCCGAGTGAGAGTAGGCGACTGAGCTAGACTAAGCTTGATGGTCACCTCAGCCTTTGAACATCTCTCTTGTGTTGACTTCTCAGATGCTGAGTAAGGTTTGTATTGTTGAAAGTGTTAGCAGAGAAACCTCCTTCACCGACTTCTTTTTGCACAAATATTACAAACCGCAAATTTTTTATCTCTTGATGGAAGGCAATAAAATTGTTACATTGGCGAGGATGTGTTTATCTATTTTGGTAATGTTGGAACTTTGTCTTGTATGCTTTTTATCATTCAAGATCAGATGTTTAGATCAGCTAATTTGCTGATCACCAGTCAAGTCATTTGGAGTGAAAATTGGCTGATTTTGATTTGTGATCGATTGATCAGATCAGGCCTGTCTTTCACATATGAGAGAAAGGTGGAGAAATTAAACAGACAGCAGCAGAACATGAAAAGACCACACATGGAGTGGCAAGACCATAAATGGCACCTCATTGTGAGGAAGGAATGCCAACCAGTGCGCCACCACTTTACTTGTACTTTTTCATTTATTTTAAAAGGAGGGTAGTGGTTAGGAGTTTGGACATCAAACCCTGAAGTTGCAGGTTCAAATTCAGCTATTGACACTATGTGACCTCGAACAAGTCACATGACCTGTCTGTGGTCCAGTTTGAAAAACAAGAGAAATGTAACCAATTGTGTCTCAAATGTTGTCAGTCACTTTTGATAAAGGTGTCAGGAAAAAAAATAGTTAAAATGTTTGTGTTATTTCAGATTTACAGAAGAATGGCAGCTTCTCTCCACCTTCATTTGGTCCTCCCTCTCTTCAATATAATGAGAAAGGTATGAAGAAATCAGCAAGAGGATCAGAGACCCTGACAGCAGCCTTTTTGCAGTGCAGTTCTCTCCCTGCTCCTGGAGCAACACAGACAGAAGCCATCAAAACTGATCGACAGCAAGTGGAGAAAGAAATCCAAATTCATACTGGAAAAAAATGTTTGGAATGTGGCAAACAATTCACACACACAAGTGATCTTAATGAGCATATGAAGATTCACAATGTAGAAAAAACATATTGTTGTCATGAATGTGGTAAGTCGTTCTCACGTAGAAGCCATCTTCAGAGGCACATAAGAATCCACATAGAAAAAAAACCTCATTGTTGTCCAGAATGTGGTAAGTCGTTCTTAAGGAAATGCAGTCTTCAGACCCACAGAAGAATCCACACAGGAAAAAAAACTAATTGCTGTCCAGAATGTGGTAAGTTGTTCTCAAGGAAAAGCAGTCTTCAGAACCACAGAAGAAGCCACACAGGAGAAAAGCCTCATTATGAAGTAGCGGCCCTGAAGCACCACAAGCTGGTTGATCCTGATAGAAATCTGAAGGAGAAACTCTGTGAGAAACATCAGAAAAGTCTGGAGATGTTTTGTAAAACTGATGAGACGTGTATCTGCATGATGTGTGGAATGACTGAACATGATGGTCATGAAAAGGTCGAGTTGAAGACGGAAAGAGAAGGAAAACAGGTGAGTGGAGTTTAATGTTTGATGAAAGCTAAATAAAACGGAGTTAAGTAATATGTAGATGTAGTTTGTCAGAGAAATCTATTCCTTCATGTTGAGGAGTCTCAGTTTGCTTGTATAGGACAGCAGGGAGCTGGAGCCTGTCCTGGAGAGACTGGGTGGAAGACATGAAACAGTCCAGGATGAGATACACAGTGTGATCCGTGGACAGTCGAGTGAGCTGAGTGCTCTCATTAAACTGAGCGGAGGTTCTGTGTGTTCTGATCACTTGTGTCTGGAGTACCTCAGGCCTCTCTAAGAGACACGTTACACTCACATGTCAGTTAATAGTGATGTCTGGGATTAGATCTAAAATTCTTACAATACACATAAAGTTTTAAGTGGCTTTATAGTATAGTTGGCATTTTTCAGTTTGCAGTATTTTTTGTATTGTCCTTATCGCTGCAGACAAGCTGACAAACTTTACAAATTACAACATGTACACACATAAAAGTAAATATTAGTTTAAACAGACATTAATCAAAGCAATTTCAACTGAGTAACATGAAAGGATCTTATAGGACTCCTCCATTAATATCATCAAGACAAGGCCAGCTGACAAAAGAGGAGAGGAAATCAGAAACAACAACTGTCAGCAAATCTGGAGGAAATAAACCTCTGTAGGTTCAGTGGCCATGTTGAACTGAGAGAAGTCAGACACGTCTGAAGACCTCAGCCTACTGGCCCTCCACCTCCTGGTGGTCCTTCTACCGTACACGTCTGTGCTGGGCAGGCTAACCAGTCATGGGCTACTACACAGCTTGGCAGTGGAGAAGTGGAACAGCAGAATACTGAAATGAGTAAAGAAACAGAATAGAGAAAGATTAGTAAGTGTTCATGATGATTCTATAACCTAACACTTTCATACAAATGACTAACAGAGAAGTAATAAGCACAGCTAACAGTCAGCCCTACTAGCTATGCCAGGTTAAATTGGCGACTCGTAAGCCTAAGAGTGATGGGGCATCTCTTATATGTGCAGGCCAATCAGATCACAGCTTTGAGACCCCACAGTATAAATTTTGACCTCCCTCTGTTGTTTTATTAATCCTTGGACACTTAAGAAGACTGAAATCATGAGATCTTAATGTGCGCTTGGTGTGAATGTGGAGATTAGTTCACATACGTACAGCAAGTGGGGCCTCAGCCATTTAAAGCTGGATATGCCTGTTTGACACTCCTGTCTGTATTTGGTGGTCTGTAGCCCACTCATAATGTCAGGCCAGTACTCTTGATGCTCTCTGCTCAAATCTCTGTACCCTCACAGATTTGAAGCAGTTGGTTTTTAATTAAATTCTACACCACAAACACATACTGACATTTCTAAATCTTCTGTGTCCATTTCTGTTCTTGGCCTTAGTGAGGTTTAATTTTCTTCCATTCAATTGTTTTCTTTTTAATGACCTCACATATTCTGATCTCCTATTTAAAATGTATTGCCAATTTGATTTTGATTAATCCCCTGTAGACAAGGCATTTCAAAGTTAACTTTTTACACTTTTATTATTATCACGGCCTACTACATGGGCTGTTAAGACTTTTTAAACTCACGCTTCTGTTATTTTTGTTCACTTTCACTCTCATTTGAGGTTTTAACTTTTCTAACTTACTCTTATTATAATTTTTTAATTAATTAGTCTTATTTTTTTTGTTTCCAGTTCTCTAGTTTGATTCTATTTTTGTTTTAGTATATTTTTACTTTTTGATTTTTCTATTAATATCCACCCCAGCTTATCCCTTAGTCTTATTAATTTCACTACCTGTTTCTGATTATGAGTTTGTACACCTCGACTTCTTAAACTCCTTGTTAAAAGTTCACGACTGACCTCCTTGTTTGCCTTCCCAAAACATCAGTGGCTCCCATGCCAGGGGTGCTGCTGCCATCTGCTGTAAAAATCACCCCATTGTCTCTTAGCACTGTGTCCCTCCATCTTAAACCCAATGTGAGCCTCATGTTAAACTCTCTGATCTCTGCAGTCCTCACAGGAGTGTCTTGTGTCACAGACAGCACTTTTGATAAGACCACCGGGTATCTTCTAATCCTAATCTTAGCTCCTCCATTTTCACTGTTTTCTTACACAATTGCCAGCCTGCTCTTACTTTGGTCACTTACTGTGACGTTAACAATGACAACTGGATCTGCGCCTCTCTGTAAAATAGCCAAGCCACATGCCCTCCAAGCCATAAAGCAGCCCACTGTGTGCGACTCGTTTGCTGTTCTTCATGTTTGAACTCTGAGTTAGTTAACTTTCACTTGTGTTATTATTTATTTCTCTGATCTCCACTTATGTTTTCTTTAAGTATTTCTATTAGTGACTCCTTTGATTTCTTATCAGATTTCTCTGAGCTCATTAAACTCCTCTTCAGATTTCACTTTTACTGAACTCCTCAGACTCACTCATGTCTTCTCAGCCTCAGTTATCTCACTTGACTCCATAAAATGACCAAACACTTGACAATGTTCTCACAAGTCTCAACTCCACAATGGCCTTGTTGGTCCTACAAATGGAGTTCTTAGCCATCCAAGGTCTCCTGGGTTTGCAGGTTTCTTCATTTTTTATGTGTGAAGCTCTGATATCCTGGTTGTCAATGTGATGTCCTCTAAATCTGAAGGTGTGACTCGTACACCAGTGAGCCTTCAGACTGTCTCCTTTATTTGTAGCTCTCTTCAAGCCCAAACTCCATCTTTGAATTGAAGTGTTAAATTAAACCTTTATTTGAATGTTTTTGTGATATTCATATTTGTTTCTTTAAATCTCTGAGTGTCACCTACTGTGTTAATATGAAGACAAGTGTGACAGAAACAGTAAGTTGTGGCATGGGAATGTGAAACAAATGTGTTGTACAAATTGAATCACTCAAAATGTCACCACAAGCTCAGAAAGTGGAAGAGAAATCTGATGAGACCCCCATGTGTCCTCTTGTGTGTCCAAACAGAAACAGCTGGGGGCGACACAGAGTGAAATTAGGAGGAGACTTGAAGAGAGAGAGAAGAAACTGAAGGAGACGATGAGGACAGTAGAGGAGATGAAGGTGAGTGGAATTAAGACAACACTTCATATCAAAGAGAGGAGAAAAAATAAAAGGGTTGTGAGAGTCTGTGGTGATGAAGTGTGAGGACAGGGAGATAGAGAAGGAGACAAGATGATTTATTGTGTCCTTCATGGCATTTCACTGCTGACAACATTTCATGTTTTAGTTATTAGGACATCAGACAACAAGACCCTCATGTCCTCAGGTTTCTCATTCCTCAACTTCAAGTTGACTTCATTCCCCCTAACAATAACTCCTGCTGAAGGCTGGCACTGATGTTCTGAGTTGGATCAGTCGACACAACATTCCCTAATGGACTTTCTCTGTTCACTCTGATATGTCGCAGCTTTATTGGACTCCATAAGTGAAGGTGTTAGTCTTCTGGGCTGTGTGCCAATAACGCGCACCTCCACCTGTTTACATGCTGATTTGCTGAAACGGGCCGATGGCTGCCACTCACCTTCCTAAATCCAAATTAAAAACAGACCAGTATCAGCCCATGAAGAATCCTGCTGTACATTCATCTATTGATATCATCAGCTCTAAACAGTCAAATGAATATATACAGCATGTGTCAAAAAGACAATTATAAGGCAATTTCAGAAAAGAAGGAAAATATAAACAATTAAAGACACAAAGATGAAAATGACGACATTGAACACACAATAACCACCATACGTGTGAATAAAAATATAGAGAGTGAAATACACACCTCAGGCCTTCTGAAGTTCACACAATACTCCAGAGTTCAAGTTGTCTCATTATAATGTGGAAATAAATTGGAGAAGATGGCCAATGAAAGCATATGAAAATTAAAATGTTATCCCAGTCAGTCCAGAGCCATTATAATAAAAGGACTACAGTGAGCTCACCAAGTTTGCTAGTTGGGATTAAATTCAAGATTCACGTCCCTGGAGACAATACTCGACTATTCCTCAAATAGGATGTATTGACTATCTACATACCCACACAAGCAGACCAGACAGACAAGATGCCAACACAGAACATTTTCAATGCAGTGGAGCTACAATTTATCCAGTCATATTTAATGACAAAGGACAGTAAGGTGGTGCGGTGGTCTTTTCTGTTGCCTTCCAGATCAACATCCATGGTCCATGAGGTGTTTACCACTACTGGTATCTCCAGTTCCTCTCCCACATCCTCACATGTCAGTTTGGTTAATTGGCAGTGACTGTAATTTGCCCCATTAGGATTTCTACTGTGGATTTCTTTGTGATCTTGACTTACATTTAACTGGCACACTCTCCAGAGTTGCTTCGTATTTCATGCCCAGTTCTTCCAGGATCCATTTATAAGAATGTTCTCATCGGCAGAACAAGAACTCTTCACACACATTTCTGTGCCTGGGCAGACTAAACTTTTCCAATCTGATTTATTTAGCACGGATCTCCATTATAAAGCCCAGTACCATCTGCTGTACTAAAATAATAAACACGGCGGAATCAGACACCTGTGGTGCGTCCTTCTGTTCAAAGAAATTGGGTGGGGTATAACTTGTCACTCAATATGGTGCAGTCCAGTAAAGACACAGAAATGTCAGTCAAGGGTGAACAAGTGGCTGAATGTTAGCCCTCCTGCCAGAATGACCTCCATACTGGTTTATGCTTTTATGCTTTTCTAGTTTTATTATAGAACTAGCAAAATACCCGCGCTTCGCAGCGGAGAAGTAGTGTGTTAAAGAAGCAATGAAAAGAAAAGGAAACATTTTGAAAATAACGTAACCTGATTGTCAATGTAATTGTTTTGTCACTGTTGTGAGTGATGAGTGTTGTTGTCATATATATATATATATATATATATATATATATATATATATATATATATATATATATATATATATATATATATATTTACACACATATACATACATACATACACACACATATATAAACATATATATACATATACATATCTACATATCTACATTTCGTATCAGTGCAATACGCTGTTTGTTAAAATGGTTGACTCGCGCTCTTACGTGCAATAACAAATCAAATCATTCAGTTGTCTTTGCTCATATGTCATTTTAGAGCTGGACGCCTGGTATCTTTTTTTGGCCACAAGTTCGTTTCTGTTTGGTGTGAGGTTCTGTGTTGTGGAGATTCTCAGGATGGATTGCAGGTGCTCATCAGTGAGGCGACTCCTGTGTGCTGTTTTGTTAGTCTTTATCACTGAGAAGAGCTTCTCACACAGATATGTGCTACCAAACATGCACAAGGTTCGAGCCGCATGTAGACGGACTTTTTTTGTTCTTCAAAGTCACCAAAGCGCCGTGCAAACTCAGTGCTCAATAACTTGCCGCATCATAAGGTAGACTTGATTAACTCGGTAAGTGTTCGGCAAGGCAGCTGAAGCGCTGCATTATGGGATCTGTAGTTTATTGTGTTACCAGCGCTTCATATACCCGGGCTTTAATAACAATAATACAGTATATAAAATGATCTCGGGCCGGATATAATTACACGCCGGGCGGATGTGGCCCGGCCCTTGAGTTTGACACATATGGACTAAATAGAACTTGAAAAGATATATTTTTCAAATGTGATCGCAATTCAGATAGAGTTGACGCAAGACTACAGCCTGCATGCCTCAATGAGTCATCCTCCCTCGCTCTTACTTTTTTACCGTTCATCTAATGAATACACTGAGTATGGCTTTACCAAAACAATCATTGATGGCGAATAAAGTATCCATTATTCGAGTATGTAGAGCGGGATATATATATATACATATATATATACCCACGTATCGCAGCGGAGAAGTAGTGTGTTAAAAAAGGTAGAAAAGAAAAGGGAACATTTTAAAAATAACGTAACATGACTGTCAATATACAGTATTTGTTTTGTAAGTGTTACTGAGTGTTGCTGTCATCAATGATTTGATTCTCATTATTTCTTTCAATCAGGTTCGTGTTTGTAGGATGTGTTGTGTTCAAGTTACATTCCGTGTTTGTCAATCGTTGTAAAGATGACAGGTTTCATTCATCGATTCGTTTCTTACTGCATCAATAAACAGCTCGTCTTCTTCTTTATCTGAGACCTGACACACTGCATGCACAGGTTTTTTTTTTACACTGTCTTCCTTTAGCGGCACATTGACTTTTTCCACCGTGTGCTTTGTTTCCGCAGTAGTTGGATTTATGAATATGCTTATCAGACGCTTCATATTTTTTGCTGCCTTTTCAATTGTGTAATTCGGTTTTGTTCAGCCTTTTGGAACTGTTGCTTTTTATCTGTGCACTGCGTCAGTTCACGTGAGCCACTCGGTGTACATGCATCGAAGGTTCCCAGCTGTGCTGGTGCCATCTCGTGCTATGTCCATGGCTTTATTTAATGTTACCTTAGTCCTGGCACTTAAAACTTTCTCTCGCAGTTTCGCTGAGTTTGTGTCAAACACCACCCTGACCATCTCATCTTCCTCTCCATAAGCACAGTCCTTCACCCGTGAATATTTACCCGTGGCAGTTTGCTATTGGATTGCCGCTGACGGACGGCCTTATATGGGCAGGCACTAAATTACAAACGCCAGCGGCAGCCTGTCTATGAACTTAATTTAAAGTGTAGGTTTACATCGTGCTTTGTTTCCGAAGTAGCAGCACTCATGAATATGGTTGTATATGTCACTCGCTCGCTTCTTATTGTTTCGCTGCCTTCTCAATTATATAATGCATGTTTTCTTCAGCGCTTTTTTGAGTTCTTCCTGGTTTTCTATGTACTGCGTGATTACGTGGGAGGCGTGATGATGTCACACGAAACTCCGCCCCCACGGCGTTGAAGCTCATCTCCATTACAGTAAATGGAGAAAAACTGCTTCCAGTTATGACCATTACGCGTAGAATTTCGATATAAAACCTGCCCAACTTTTTTAAGGAAGCTGTAAGGAATGAACCTGCCAAATTTCAGCCTTCCACCAACACGGGAAGTTGGAGAATTAGTGATGAGTCAGTGAGTGAGTCAGTGAGTGAGTGAGTGAGTGAGGGCTTTGCCTTTTATTAGTGTAGATTCCGGCACATTATTGAAACATGAAATCCCCCATCTAAACCCACACAAGCTGCTCACTGGCACTACTCACCTAGATCTGTGTTGCTCAATCTTTTCCTGATGATTGCTTTTATTAATTTATTTGTGACACATATTAAGCTTACATTAATGCTCCTCCAGTTGAAATATAACACATCTCAACTTCTTCCCGCACAAACATTTAAGATATATTTATTTATTTATTTATTTATTTATTTATTTACATCACTTCTGGTTCCGGCCCCTTTGTTGACTGCTTGCAGTAGATCACAATACTTCTCCGCTGCGATGCGCGGGTATTTTGCTAGTGTTGTAATAAGACAGACAAAAATATAAAATAATATGCAAATTCTGCTATTTCCAAATAATAAAAAAATGAGTAAAAATAAATCGCATCTTTACAAAATGAAGATGCACAAATAACACAAAGTTCCAAATCTCAGTTTTTCACAGCAAAGCTTTTGAATCCGATACCTACAGTAGGTCACATGTATGTTTGAACAGTGCAAAATACTTACAGTGACAAGATATCCTGTACACTGACAGTATAATACTGCATATTCACTTTGTTTAGGCCAGTTTCAAATCCATAAAGCCGTGTCATTCTCCGTGGGTGCAATTGAACGACCGCGGGGAGTTAATGAGGTAGTTGGAGTGAGTCACACCTGAATATGCGGGTTCAATCATTTTCAATTGATTTATTGGCTTCCTGCGGCGTGTGATTAAGGCCCACGGAGACGGTGTATATATGCGGGTCAGCACAAAAAAGAAGGGGGAATCAAAGAAAACGAGAAAAGACATGAAAGGCAGGCTTGGGAACAACAATCTGGTTCTTGCAGTGAAGCTGTGACCGTTTAAGAGTGAACAGGAGCCCCGCATGACTTAAAAGTCTCTCACAGACTGCAAGACGCAGGAAGTTTGTGTGGTCATGTGACTGCATGGCTACGTCTGAGTGGTGAAACAGTCATGCAGTAGATCCACTGGCAACTTCTCTCTTGCAAAAATATAGTTTAATGTATAAATGGAAAAAAGTAACGAGTCGAGTGTTGCCCAATGTAGTGGAGTAAGAGTAGTGTTTCTTCTTCACAAATGTACTCAAGTAAAAGTAAAAAGTATGGTGCAGTAAAACTACTCTTAGAATTACAATTTTTTTAAAAAGTTACTCAAGTAAATGTAACTCATTACTACCCACCTCTGCTGGTGTGGCACAGGTTGAAGTCCTGAGATGACCACTTTGTCAGTTCTGCTCCTCAGCTTTACACTCAACTCTTACATTTGTCCTGCAGAACTCGCAGTCTGTCCTACCTATTTTGATTATTCTGTGACACCTGGACAAGCTTGGTCATGACACCCTGATCCTCCACTGCTCTGGCAGCCATCCATTGAACTTTTCTACCTGTGTACTCAGAAGACAACACAGCATGTGAGGCTCTCTGTATCTGGAGCAAAACTCATCTCAATTCTCAAAATAACTGAATCCCTGACTATGATCCTGGACAGTGTGCACCTCATACACTACACTTACATTCGACTGTGTCCTACTTGCACACTAACCCTCATTCTACTGACACTAGGGTGACCCATAAAAGTATGAGTCAAGTTGACAATGGCAGTTAGTAGTAATAATGAAAAGTAAAATAAAGGAAATAACAATACAACAACCTGGTAGATAAAGACTCAGAACTCTGAGAAATACAATTGATAAACGATGGTGAAGGTTAATAAGCAAAGAGTTCTTAAAGTTAAATGAAATCAAAACCCCCTTGATCAGCATCTAAACTCTCATGTTTAATATCTCTGTCTGACAGGTTTGACAAGATGACACCTCACACTCTAAACCAGAACACAACTATTACATACTGGTCTCTGGTCCAAATGTATATACATACTAGGGGGCTCTCAGCCACTTGCTTTGTGAAGGGGGGGCTGAACGCACGCTAAGGAGATGCGGTCAGGTCAGCTGTTGGCTTGCTGCTGCTGAGCTGTGTTCTGCTTGTCACACTGTGCGTCGAATTATTTAAAAGCTTGCACGGCAGCTGTCCTTTTGTCTCGCGGGACATCAAAGTGTCTTTCTGAGCAGATCTCATCTCAACCCAAGATTTTTTTATTATAATAAATGTATATATCATTTTACAATAATAGAGTCATCTAGACAAGTACAGGGAATTCAGCACAACAAAGCTCGCCAGTCCTAAACACACTTCAAGTTCACTTTTGAATGTCCCTTAACTCCTGTTGTCTACCACGCTACTTAGTCACTTACTCCAAGGTTCTGTGGTTCTCTATGTGAAAAAAATCTTCCTAATGTTTTGGTGAAATTTTCTGTTCACAAGTTTCCAACTGTGTCCATGTGTTCTTGATTAACCAATTTTAAAGTCGCTCAATCCACTGGATTAATTCCCTTCATAATTTTAAACACTTCACTCAGGTCTCCTCTTAATCTTCTTTTGCTTAAACTGTAAAGGCTCAGCTCTTTTAATCTTTCCTCATATTGTGCAGTTTTTTCCTTTTTGTAGCTTGGAGACCCAAACTGCACGCAGTATTCAGGATGAGGCCTCACCAGTGTGTTATAAAGCTTGAGCAGAACCTCCTGTGACTTGTACTCCACACATCAAGGTGCTATATAACCTGATATTCTGTTAGCCTTCTTAATGGCTTATTGTCACAGGACAATAGAGCTGTCCCCTATCCGCTTGTGCCAATGGCTCTCATAGATCATACAGAGCCGCTTATTAAGACTGCATATTCCATACAGACCTGCAGGTTCCTTAAGAAGATGCTGCTACCCAGAGTACCAAGGGAATACTAGGTAGGAAATACTCCTACCACCCTTCTCCTAGGTGAAACTCTCCTCTACAACATCAAAATACTAAGAAAAGTGTCACGTGACTTTTTTTTTTTAAATTAGGTGACTCAATTCAATATTTTTCTCCTGTCCAACAGCTTTCTGTGGAAAGAGTGATCAGGGAACATGATAAGAGCTTCACTGCTCTAATACGGTGCATTGAGGAAGCCCACAAGAAATTGACTGAGAGGATCAGAGAAGAAGAAAAGAGAGAAATGGAGAAGGCTGAAGGAGTCATGGAGCAACTGGAGAAGGAGATTGAGGAGCTGAAGAGGAGAGAAGCTGAGCTGAAGGAGCTTTCAGAAACCAAGGACCATCTCCATTTCCTACAGGTGAGAGTGCCACTTCACAGGGAGTCTGATCAGACTGGAGTGTGTGGGACCTGAGGAGTTTTTACAAATGACAAGAACAGGTCATTCTGTCCAGTTTCATATTTGCCTAATATTTCCAAAATTTAGGCAAAAATTTTAAATCTCAGCCTTCATCTACATGACAGGTAGGTCATACTGCAGTTATCTGTTTGAGTAAGTAAATTTGTATGAAATAGGTTAGAGAGACAGATAGGTTTTACATTTACTATCTATCTAATCCATCTAACTTCATCTCAGTACATTTAAGACCCCAATTCCTTGTTTTGTCTGCTAATTCAGTTCTTCACCTGCCTGCCTGTTACCCCCTCAGTCCACTTATCTACAGTCTGATGGCTCACCTCTTATGGTCTTCTGTGTAAAAAACTTTTTGAAAATCAAGGCCAATGACGTTTTATGGTCCATTATAATGAAACATTCTCCCACAAATAACGAATGAATAAATGAAAGTAATCTCTCAATTTAAACTCAAAATGACTGTGCACCACACTGATGTTTAATTAAGAGGAGGTCCTTCTTATTGATGTTACTTTTTATTTCTCCTTGTTCCCTCTTCTCTCCTGATTCAGACTTTTTCATCTTGCCGTGTCCTTCCTGCTGATGGAGACTCTCTGAGCTTCACTGTCACTGCTGACTTTTCTTCTGAGGACCTGAGAAAGGAGCTGTCATGTCTGAAAAAGACTCTGGTGAAGATCAGTCAGTGGGACATCCTGACATGGACTCCACCAGGTACTGTGACTCTTCATGTTTTGTTAAACTCCATTAGGAGGACCAGAGTGACAATCACAGGGACAGTGAGATGGATGAACAAGGCCTGCATTTATCTCTAAGCCTTTACTGTTAAGATTTTTTTTCTAATGTCCCTTACAGTGACTAGCTGAGTGATATCACACTCTCATATTAAACAGAGTTCTTGAATGTTTAAGGTAAATATTGGATTTCTTATCAGCACCTTGAAACACTTTTTTAAAACAGTGTTAATGTTACAATGGTACATCTGTCTGTTTTGATCGTGTTGTGGACTTATGAACCTATGAGGACCAGACATGCCAGTCCTTACATTCCTCTATCTTTGTGTTTCTTGTGTCTTCTGTTCTTTGGATACAGGATGACATTATGTTCTGGCACAGACGTCGGACGTTTATTGCTTATATAGAAATACTGTAACTGTTTACTCTCTTAAAAGCTGCTTCTTCATTTCACATTAGGATTCTTTGCATTTGCTCTCCATAACAACCAACATAAAATAAGGAACAGAAATTTGCGTTAAACTGGCAGGGCCAGCTCAGCATACAAATGAAGTGTTGTGAACTTGAAAGCAGTGATAACATAAATGAAATTGAATTGGGATCAACTTCAATGCTTTGTAATATCATTAAATCTGAATGAGCTTCTGCTGTTTTCTCTGTCCTTTACATTCTGTCAGATGGGCTCCTCATTAAAAGTTCACGTTAATCAATTTTCCGCCGTACTTTCACAGGCTCATGTGTTTTCTAAGTGTGGTGTTGTATACTCAGACTCATTACACACACTGACATTAAAGAGAGTTTCACAGAGTGAGAGTATTTCTTCATATATTTTGGTGGAAAAGATCAGCAAATGAGAGGAGTGCATTAGAACCCTGACCACTTCAGGACCACCTGAACACTCCACTGAGTGCACATAACCAGTTCACAGGTGAAACACATTAACAGACTTTATAAATTATAAACTATATAATGTCTACATATCATGCTACTGTGTGTTTTAACCAAATCTGTAAGCTAAAGTAAAGCAGTTCAGCACTGATGAACATAAATGGAACCTAACAATGCGTGTCCATGAACAGAACTGCTGAGCTGTGGCCAACTGACAACACAGGAGAGGAAAACAGAAAGTGAGGTGATGAGGGTTAACAGGTCAGACATGTGTGCGCCCAACTGCACCGGCACTGTTTACTACCAGGAAGAAAGTCTGAGATCCAATGCTGGATTGGACTGGGCAGGCTGAACTCAGTCAGTTTCTTATCATGGAGTTCTGAGATGTTGGTCTCTAAAGCAGAGGTCAAGTCCACAATCGAGACCCTCACATTTGTCTGTGGCTCATCAAAATGTTGGTAAATAAAACACAGACTTGGAAGTCACTGCATCATCCACACACCGGTGGGTTCTGTGTGCAGACTTGATCTGCATGTTTTGTTCTTTTATTTCAATTGAATTAAATTTGTAATTAGTGTTTAAGAATTTTAACATTATATAATTCCACCTTAACATTCTCCATTCTTCTCTTTTCTTTGTATTTTCAGGTTGTGAAGCTCCAATCTTCACCCTACAGCCTCCTCAACCTCAGAGCAGAGAGGAGTTTTTACAATGTGAGTCTGTAAATTCATTGAATTTATCATTATTTCACTTTTAATATCACAGGCCAGGCTTATGATATGAAAGCATTATGTGAGTGTGGTGGGACTGATGAGCTGAAAGTGACAGGGGTCCTGTGACTGGTGTATTATGGGATATTTAACATTCAGGACAGGGAAGCAGGAAAGCAGTCTATTGGACGCAAGTCTCTTAAGTGTCAAGTGAACTCATGGGGAAAAAAAATTAATCCTGCCGACTACACCATATCCACCTCTCACAAACCTCTTACCTCCAGTGTCCTTTTTCTATTGTCTTATTTTTTTCTTTGCCCTTCCTGCTGTTTTCTCTTTCTGTATTCCAGTGTCTCCTTTCTGATTCTTTTCTTCTTCAGTCATTTTATATTATAATATCGGTAATAATAATCCATTTATACAGCATATGCCATTGAATGAAAGCAGCTCTGTGTGTTTCACATAATTAACACAATGTCCACCACCACTAACATATACATGTACAGTATATGGATATACAGACACAGCCAAAAGTGTTGGATTTAAAAAGAATCACAATTGTATGTGAAATAAGTTAAAGCTGACAAAAGTACTCGGCATCCATCATTCTTATCTCCATAGAGCAGAAACTTTGTTATTTATTCATGACTGAACACACTGTATGAATTAAATCAAAAGAAGATGGCATGGACATTTTTGTGGAAGCCATTAGATGTTAAAAGACATCATTGAATAAGAATCGGTCCTCTGTGAGAATCACGGGGGTCTTCAGTCTCTCAGCCCTCACAAAGCCTTTGCTGAGTCATTGTGTGCATCACACTGGACATGGATAAGAGAAGAGGAGGAAAGGAAGAAGGTCATAGTGTGGTATAGCAGGTCCGTGGTTTCAAGAAAATTGCCGGGTTTTAAATCTGTATAGTCATGTCGTTCTCCATGGGCGCGATTGCACGACCGCTGGGAGTAAATTAGGTAATTGGGGCGAGTCACACCTGCACGTGTGGGTTCGGTCATTCTCGTTTGCCTCATTAGCTTCCTGCAGTGTGTGATTAAGGCGCTGCACCTACGGAGGCGTGCGGAGGTAGATGTGTATATATGGGTCGACACCAGAGAAAGGGAGGATGAAGAGAGAGATCAATCAATGGAGATAAAGAAAATAGAGGTTAAAGAAAGTGAATGAATGGCAGCTTAGCAGAACGATCTGGCCACCTTGGATGAGGAGACAGAATGAGCTGGGGCACCGCGAAGGACTATTAAGCTGTTGCGCTCTGGGGGCTAGTTCACCCCACTGAAAGTTCAAAAGAGTAGGGTGAGCAGGGCAGGTGTCCTACCGAAGGATCTGAGGAGTGACTGTGAGAGCACGAAGGATGATGGGAGGAGAGCTGACCTCGGACAGTCTGACAGTGACGGCTAGAAGGAGGCGTAGACGGAGGTTAGTTGAATGGAGCTCGTTGCTGTTGAGGTCTCCGCCGGTTAGAAGAGTTATGGGTGAGACGAGAAGAAAGAAGGAGGTGTTTTAGGATCGGGAACAGTGAGACGGCATTTTAACTTCTGCATTTTTAACCTTGAGTTTTAAAGGATTTATTTATTTGATGGTTTTTATCCCCACTGGACACTTGTGTTTTTGGATTTATTTATTGAAACTGATGCACTGCACGTTTTTGTTCTGATTATTGTTTTAATAAAAGCACTTATGTACTTTTTTTGGAAGTATCCCCTGGTTTCATGTGAGATTTGTCCTCAATTGTCATCTCATCTCGTTGACATTACTGATGGTGTTGGGTTCAGGGCTCCCATAAGGACATTGGGAGCATGAAGCGAACCCGCAACTTCACACAGCCCAGCATGTGGCTACAAGGCCATCTCCACAGAGCTTCATGTTCCTGTGGCCTCAGTAACTAACATCAAGAACTTGAAGGTCCATTGGGCTGTAGCCAAACACTGAATGCTGGTGCAGATAGAAAATGGACCCCCAATTGAACAGAAGGACAACTTCAGTGGTGGAAAAAGAACCAAGGCAAACATCAGGACAGATTCAGGCTCACCTCCAAGATCAAAGTGCAACAGCTTCTAGTAGCTCCATTAATCACTAACTGAATGAAAGTGGTCTCCGTAGTAGAATACCCCACTTCTGAAAGATGGACAAAAAATAAAATAACTGACTGGAGTTTTCTAAAACACATGTTGACAAGCCACAGTACTGGAGAAGTTCCTTTTGGACTGATGAAACTAAAGAGAGCTTCAAAATTAAGTCACAGAAGCTCTGTGTCCACAGAAATCAAAACGATGGAGGAGGCTCATTAATGTTAGGGGGCTGCTGTGCTGAATCTGTGCAGGGCACAATAAAATGAGAAGATCATCAAGACATTCTGGAGCAAACGACACAAGGCTCTGTCTGAAGTGTAGATCATGGATCATCCAGAACATACAAGTAAGATCACTCAAATATGGTGGAAATCACACTGGAATGTTCTGAAGAGGTCCGCTATTCGCCCTAAAATGATTCCAGCTCAACATCCATGGGAAGAGCTGGAGGTTACAGTTGAGAGAAGAAGTCCATCAAACCTCAAGAAGAGTGGGCCAAGTGGACAGTGATAGAAGTAGAAGTCTCATCCAGGGCCACAGGAAGTGCTTGATGACAGGTCTCACCTGAAAACAGTCGGTCAGAGAACATTAGGCGAGGGTCCTAATAATTGCATTTAAATAAATTGTCATTTATTTTATTGTGTAAATCTGAAATTAAAAGCAAAGAGTCAGCTCTGTGGAATAAAGAATGGCGGATAACAATCACTATGGTCAGTTTACCTTATTTGACAGAAAATTAGGATTCTTCTTTAAAAAGTAGAAAGGACAAAAACTACTGGGGGCATGTCAGTGACACACACAGTAGAGAGACAGACATGACAGGTGACATATAAAGATATAAATAGGATTCATTCAGGTCAGAGGACCATCATGGCCGTGGTGGGTTTACATTGAAGTGATTTTTAACACAACATTGTCAAACTGGTTTAATCCAGTTCAGGCTGCAGTGTGTTAAGTCAGGTGCTCACAACCACACAAGGCCAATTCAGAGTCGCCAATTCACCCAACATGCATGTCTGTGGATTGTGTGAAGAAAACCAGGAGTTAGATGAGAAGAACACACTGACCTGACAAAGACGACCACTGGGCGCCAAATTCAAAGTCATGAAGCTCAATCTGTGAGGCCGCAGCTCCAACCCATCATGCTCTCCCAAGTCGAGTTTTATCAGTTCAGTTCCTCTTCTTCACGTTTATTATTCTGAACCCACATCTTTTGATTTTAAAGTTCATTTCTACTGAATGAATTGTTTCCTTTAATGACTGAGTAGCTTCAGCTCACTCCATGATGATTTTCTTCATGAACTTCACATCTCTCAACACTCAATGACCATCTTGTTTGCTGGCCAGTAAATCGTTGAGCTGTCACTTTGTGATGAAGTGTGACAGTGGATTGATTTTAAATGAAAGTGGTGGACTGTAATAACAAAAGTGTCACTTAATAAAGCCAGCAGTCCGTGTGGACAGTCCATTAGAACTCGGACCTCGACGGTGACCTCATAATGATGGCACTGATCAGGGCAGCCACAGTTGTTTGCTCTCTGCTGATGTGGTGTTTTTCTCTGTTAACTTTTCCTTTTGTTACAATATGAGGATTACATACACACGAGATCAGCTCCTGTCTACTGGGATTGGACTTCATTTCTCCTCAACTGATTAAGGACACTTTCATACGGATTTAGCACTTATGAACCTCTGACTGCAGACTCGGACTCTCAGCCAGGTCACTCCCACCTGAAGAGGAGAAGGGGGACATGTGCAGGGTCTCTCGTGGGGCTCAGGAGACGCGCTTGTCGAGTGCCCCTCCCCTTACAAGTTTTATCAACGTCAGACCACTGAGGCCCAAAACAGATGAACTTCATCTTCTTCTCAGCCCCAGTAAGGATTATTCTCTCTGGTCAGCATATTGCTGTGTGGACACCTGGCTTACTGCATCAGTTCCTGACTCCACATTAGAACTGCTGGGGTTTCTGCTTTACAGAGCAGTTAGAGATGCTGATCATCACAACAAGTCAAAGGCGCTGGAGTCTGCTGCTACATTAGTATGTTTGTGTGGACTCCCACCTCTCAGACTGTCTCTGTATCAGCACAGGTGCCCTTCAAGGCTGTGGGCGGCCCCCTTACTTTACTCCTTGTACCCCAATGACTACAGGTCCACTGATCCTTCAGTTAAATCATTAAGTTCACTGATGACACCACCGTTATTGGTCTAATTACTAATGATAATGAAACACAAGAGGGGTCTCGTCTTGTGTCTTGGTGACCTTCAACACTCTGCTGCTCAAGACCCCCGAGACAGTGGAAATGGCCATTGACTTTCACAAACAGCAGTCACAACCACTAACACTAGAAATGAATGATTCAGCATTCAATATGGTGGACTCCTCCAAAGTTCTGAGCACAACAATCACAAACACTCTCAGCTGGGACATGAACACCACCACATCACTAAGAAGGCACAGCGGCAATTGGACTTCTTACGCCAGATAAAGAAATTAAGTATTTCACAGCCAATCCTTGTTCAGTTTCACAAAGCCGTAATTGAAAGTGTAATCACATTCTCCATTGGTGTCTGGTTTGGCTCACCAACGTTATACTTCATAAATAAATGACAGCGTGTGGTGAGGTCTGCTGTGCTCTTCATCTGTGCAGACCTGTAGTCATCTCGTGTCACTAACCGTGTCATAAAGACCACCACAGACTCATCTCAGCAGCTCATCACTTCTTCACACAAACTCCCAAACGCTTCAGTCAATTCAAACTCAAACTAACAGACACCTCCAGAGTTTCTTAGCCAGAGCGACAGCCTCTCCCAGCAGTGACTTAGCCATCTTCTGTGTGTATTCATGTGTTCTGTCAGAGACTGTGTGAAGGTGTGTGTGTGTGTGTGTGTGTGTACAGTGTGAGGACATGTGTGTGTGTGACATGGGAGCTATTTCTGTTATTTGTCTGTGATGTTGTGTTCTGTTATAAGGAGCTCCAAATCTACCAAGTCAGAGTCCTGCACATGAAGTACTGGAGAATAAAAGGGATTCTGATTTATTGTGATTCCAGAGTTTTATTTTAAATCTCACAGATTCTGTCCAATCAGATGAGCTCTTTACTATTAGTGTCTCGTCAGCGCAGCTCCTGATTGGTTCTTGTTAATTGTCTGTGTTGTGCTCCACCCACAGTCCCATTACACACTCGCAGATTTCCTCACTCGTTTTCTTTTCTCTCCTTTCAGACTTCTGTCCCCTCACACTGGATATCAACACGGCACACAGACAACTCCATCTGCCTAAAGGGAACAAGAAGGTGACATGGGAGTGGACTAAATCCAAATATCCTGATCATCCTGACAGATTTGACTACTGGGAACAAGTTCTGTGCAGAGAGGCTCTTACTGGGGCTCGCAGTTACTGGGAGGTGGAGGGCAGTGGAGACTTCATGGAGATTGGAGTCGCATATAAAGGACTGAGCAGGAAAGGATGAGGGTAAGGAGTGCGGCCTTGGAAACAATGACAAGTCCTGGAGTTTGCGGTGTTTTAATTCCCAGTACTCTGTGTGTCACAATAACAAGTGGACTGTAATCAGCGCCCCCTACAGCCCCAGAATAGGGGTGTATCTGGACTGGCCTGCTGGCTCTCTGTCATTTTATAGCGTCTCACACACAATGACCCTCCTGCACAGGTTCAACACCTCCTTCACTGAGCCCCCCTATCCAGGGTTTTATGTTGGTCCTGATTCCAGTGTAACAGTCAGCCGTCTGACACCATGTGACCACTGACCAGTACCCTCCGCCCGTCACTTGATGTCCCCACAAGCTTAGGTCCTCTGTGTTTGTAGTTTGGGGTGAGATTAAATTTACAGCATGGGTGAGTTTGGGAGGGTCTGCACCTCTGTGATTGAATTTGTGGATGAAAATGAGTGGCAAGTGCGGCTGTCAGGGTCTCCATTATTATTGGGTTTGAGTGGCCAATCAGGTGTGTGTGTCATAATGAGGGGCGGATTCACCTCAGAACTACAAATACCAGTCTGACCAGCAGGGGTCACTGTTGATTCACAGCCACATGTCCTTCAGGCTGACACCCCAACAACTACTGAGGCCCCCAAGTGTCACTGAATGTCACCTGTTAAGTAGGACAGGCATGTGGTCCTGCTGGATCAGCACAACTGAAAGGCGCTATACAGACTCAGTACGGAGAGCTTTTGAATAGTGACTATATGTAGGAGCAGAGAGTGACAGATGGGACTGGAGTGTTGTCCTCTCACCAGACATTCTGTGCCCCTCCATTGGTCACTCAAAGGGTCCTTCACTTCAGAATGAATTCACTGTGAATGTCTGAAGATGAGGACTCACCGGTCAGTCAGATGTTAGCCATACTGACAGAGTTTGGTGTTTCAGTTGATGTCACATTAAACTTTAAACTGCACCTCCTCCTTGTCCCCAGATTTGTCACTCTTGGTACCCTGAAAGCTCCAACATCTTCACAAAATGAATTCTTGGTCAGTTGGCACACACTTGACATGGGCGCATATGTGTGGCATTGCAGTGGACTGGCACCCCGTCCAGGGTTGGCCCACCTTGTCCACAAACCTGAAATTGAAAAGCGGATAAGAAAGACAACAAATGGACAGAAGGGGTCACTGATTGGTCAGTCGCCAAACTACTGCCTCTTGTGGCCACTCTAAATATTACGCAGCAATTTATACAAAAAGGAAATCTAAAAGATAAAAGCAGAAAGCATTCAGTGACATCCTGAGCAGTGAAACATGAAAGGAGAGAATGAGAAACAATCAGAGAGTCAGACGAATGGAGACTTTAACAGGAGGACTGAGGGGTGGGACTGAAGTGCAGTGGCGCCCTCTAGTGGACACCCGCCATATTACACACATGGGAAAGGTCAGCAGTGAAGGGGGAGAACAGAATACAGTGCAGTGTAAAAGAAATAAGAATAAATTAAAAACACAGGAATAAAACACCTGAAATAAAGAACTTTGAATATTATATCTGAAACTAATTAAGATTTAAATGAATTAAGAGCAAAATAAGGGTGACACGATCACACACTCACGTGACCTTCAGAGCTGACAGGTGAGCTGATTCTTCTGTAGCCAAACTGCCCCCTCTAGTGGCCACTCTCAGTATTAAATGAATGGCAAGGCTGAGGGGGAGGAAAGATTTGGGTTTGATCAAATGGAGATTTAGTGCAGATTTCTGAATATTGTCATTACCTTTAAGGACAGTGCAGCTTTGTTAGGTTATGGAAGATTCTCTATTGGAAAAGAACATTTATTTGAATTGATCTTTTTAATAATGGTTATGTATTAGGAAAATACAAATCTAATTGATTACATTTTGTAAAATAATCTTCCAATGGTGTTTGGTGAATAAACATCTCATGTGTTTTATTTCTATACACTCTGTATTTATGATTAATTTCTTAACGTTGGAACAGTCAAAATATGCCTTTGTTTTCAAGAAAATGGGGAGTGTAACAAATAAGATGTTGATTTTGGTTGAATATTTTATAGTGAAGTATATCAGTGAAATCAATCATTTAGACTTGATCATTGATTTCCATTTAAATCTCCTTTAAATTGTTTCACTTGAGCAAAATGGTTTTGCGTCTCCTTTCACAAGCTTCTTACAATAAACTGCTAGAATTTTGTCCCATTCCTGCAGACAGAACTAGTGTGACTGGAACAGGTTGATAGGCCTCGTTGCTCGCACACTTTGTCAATTCAGTCGGATTGAGGTCAGGGATTTGTGATGGCCACCCCAACACCCTTCACCTTGTTGTCCTTAAGCCATTTTGCCCCATCTTTGAAGCTCTGCTTGGGGTCCTTGTCCATCTGCTAGATACCTTTATGATTGATCTTCACTTTCCTTGCAGAGCTCTTGAGATGTTGCTGCAGTGTTTTTCCATCAGTCCTTCTTCATGATGCCATCAGTTTTCTGAATCCCACTAGTCACCCCTTCAGCCCCCACAACATGACACCCACCCCAAACCCCCGCCAATTGTCTGACAGTTGACATGGTGTTCTTTGGCTTACATGCACCCTTTGTCCTCCAAACATACTGACTGTCATTCTGACCAAACCGATGGATCTTGGAGTCATCAAACCAGAGGACATTTCTCCAGAAGGTCAGATCTTTGTCCCCATGTGTCATTGCAAACTGCAGTCTGTTTTTTTATTGTGGCTTTGGAGCACTGGCTTCTTCCTGGCCTTTCAGTTGATGTCGATGTCAGAGTCATTTTACTGTGGATATGGAGACTCATCTACCTGTGTCCTCCAGCATCTTCACAAGGTCCTCTGCTCTTCTAGGATTGATTTGCACTTTTCATGCCAAAGTCCGTTCTTCCTCTAGGAGACACAATCCATCTGCTTCCTGAGAGATGTAATCGCTGGGTAGTCCTGTGGTGTTGATACTTGACCATTAATGTTTGTACAGATAAACGTGGAACCTTCAGCCATTTGTGAATTGTTCCCAAGGATGAACCACATTTGTGGAGGTCTACCATTTTGTTTCTGAGCTCTTGATTGATTTCTTTTGATTTTCAAGTAAAGAGGCAGTGAGTTTGATGGTCGGCCTTAACATCCATCAACATGTTGGCTCCAATGAGGCTAATTGGCTATCAGAAACTCATTGTCATATTGCCTAAAGGCTTGACATCATTTTCTGGAATTCTCCAAGCTGTTTAAAGGCACAGATAACAAAGTGTATGTAAACTTGTGACTAGTGAAGGGCGGAGTGAAGACTCAAAAAGCTCTGAAACATTTGAAGTAATTGTGTCAGAAATCGTATCAAAGGTTCAAAGCGTTGGACACTCGCCTCTCTAGTGACATCTCCTGGCCATTTGCGGTAACGTTACACAAACTCATAATTAAGTTCAATGACGTCTGTTAATCTTTTTATTTCTTTTATTTTTCACTTTTACGAATTGGCAACAAAGAGTTGTGCTCATCCGTAGTTTCCAGTGTCTGAGTACTAAAAACTCAAAAGTAATGCTGACAGGCAGAATGTACTAAACGACAAACAAGAGTTTAAATAAAATAAGACACCTCACTCATGGAGCCCCCACCTCTTTTAATAAATATTCCCCTTTTACATTATCATTATAATTGTTCCTGTTTTTTGAATTATTATTAGCCCTCATCTTTCCTTGTGATCACATTTAATCAACTGTCATTTTGGGTTCCACAGCCCCAATATTGCAGGTTTAAAAAGAAATACATAAATTGAAAACACACTTTGTCATTTTCCCTCAAATGGTTTCTTTATTCTGACTTAGTTAAAACCAAGTAGGCAGAAAATAAAGGCTTAACTCTCTACATGGCCATAATATAGACAAGCACATCTGAGAAAGAAGACTGAATCCTTAAAGTAACACAGTGATTCCCAAACTCGGCCCTGCATGGGGACCCCCTGTGGCGGCAGGTTTTTATTCCAACCAGATTGCTAATCCGTGACAACACCTGACAGCACTGAGCTCATTTAATTAGCTGGGATTCATTTTCTTTTATTTGACATGCAGAAAAGCACAGCCGCATGATGTTTACATTTATAAGACACTTAGAACTACTTCTGCTTTTGCTATTGATTTAAATGCTTAACTCTCTTTGGTTGATTTCATTATATTTTGCCTTTTCTCTGAGCCATTTTCCCCCTTCCTTGTATCTTATTACTGATAATTTAAAAATGAGCAGAGAAGACACCCGGATAGACAACACTGAATGATCAAAGGCTGTAACTACTTTAGCATTAAACCCACTAATTAGTAAATAATGGATTAATTAAACAATTAGAGCACCTAGAAAAGTAGGATGAAAATCAAGATGAAAATATTGTTAAAAAGAAAAAAAATACATTATTGCCATATAACTGCTCTTTTAACAAATATATATAGCAGGTAATATATACAGTAATATATATGGAAGAGAAGGTCTTTGATACGGTTTGCATATTTGCAGCAGGAGATCCACAAAGGGAGAAAACTGAATCAAGTATCATAAAGTTGTTTTTATTCCTGAGCTTTCAACCCCTGCCAGGGGTCTTCATCAGAGGATAATGATTAGATTTACAAGAATCAAAGACAATATATAGCAAAAAATGACAGGGGGCGGGGAGGTGGCTAAGTCAGTGTGATCGGGGTTATTAGATGTGAAGTCTTGTTTATCATGATCATGTTCTTCTTAAATTTGCATATGCTGGATTTATGTCCAAGTGTCTGTTAATGGCGCTCTCATTTGATAGCCAAGACACTTTTAGTACTGGCCTTAAATCTTACTTGTACATTGTCCCAGTTAAATGTATGTCCTGTTGATTTAGTATCCGCATAGATCAATGATCTTGAGTCCTTTCTTCTGACGGCGTTGCGATGTTCCTGTATACGTGTTGCGATTCTTTTTGATGTTTGTCCAATGTATACCATTGAGCAAGAACTGCATGGAATGCTGTAAACTGCATTTTGTATTCCCCCAAATCACACTGACTTAACCACCTATCCCGCCCAAACAAATTAATTAATATATATATAATATATGTTAATAAACGGCAAAGCCCTCACTGACTGACTGACTGACTGACTCATCACTAATTCTCCAACTTCCCGTGTGGGTGGAAGGCTGAAATTTGGCAGGTTCATTCCTTACAGCTTCCTTACAAAAGTTGGGCAGGTTTCATTTCGAAATTCTACGCGTAATGGTCATAACTAGAAGCTGTTTTTCTCCATTTACTGTAATGGAGATGAGCTTGAAACCCGTGGGGGCGGAGTTTCGTGTGACATCATCACGCCTTCCACGTAATCACGCAGTACGTAGAAAACCAGGAAGAGGCCCAAAAAGCGCTGAAGAAAACATGCAATATATAATTGAGAAGGCAGCGAAACAATAAGAAGCGAGCGAGTGACATATACAACCATATTCATGAGTTCTGCTACTTCGGAAACAAAGCACGATGTAAACCTACACTTTAAATTAAGTTCATAGACAGGCTGCCGCTGGCGTTTGTAATTTAGTACCTGCCCATATAAGGCCGTCCGTCAGCGGCAATCCAATAGCAAACTGCCACTAAATATTCACGGGTTAAGGACTGTGCTTATGCAGAGGAAGATGAGATGGTCAGGGTGGTGTTTGACACAAACTCAGCGAAACTGCGAGAGAAAGTTTTAAGTGCCAGGACTAAGGTAACATTAAATACAGCCACGGACATAGCACGAGATGGCACCAGCACAGCTGGGAACCTTCGGCTCACGTGAACTGACGCAGTGCACAGACAAAAAGCAACAGTTCCAAAGAGCGCTGAGCAAAAACCAAATTACACAAATGAAAAGGCAGCAAAAAAATATGAAGCGTCTGATACATACAAGCATATTCATAAATCCAGCTACTGCGGAAACAAAGCACACGGTGGAAAACGTCAATGTCCCGCTACAGGAAAACAGTGTAAAAAAAAAAACCCGTGCATGCAGTGTGTCAGGTCTCAGATAAAGAAGAAGACGAGCTGTTTATTGATGCAGTAAGAAACGAATCGATGAATGAAACCTGTCATCTTTACAACGATTGACAAACACGGAATGTAACTTGAACACAACACATCCTACAAATACGAACCTGATTGAAAGAAATAATGATAATCAAATCCTTGATGACAGCAACACTCAGTAACACTCACAAAACAAATACTGTATATTGACAGTCATGTTACGCTATTTTTAAAATGTTCCCTTTTCTTTTCTAGCTTTTTAACACACTACTTCTCGCTACGGGTATATATATATATATATATATGCATATATATATCCCGATCTACATACTCGAATAATGGATACTTTATTCGCCATCAATGATTGTTTTGGTAAAGCCATGCTCAGTGTATTCATTAGATGAACGGTTAAAATGTAAGAGCGAGGGGAGGATGACTTATTGAGGCATGCAAGCAAAACCACAATAGCACGCGGGCTCGATGTACGAAAAAATATATCTTTTCAAGTTCTATTTAGTCCATATGTGTCAAACTCAAGGCCCGCAGGCAACATCCGCCCGCGTAATTATATCCGCCCGAGATCATTTTATATACTGTATTATTGTTATTAATGGCCCGGGGATATGAAGCACTGGTAACACAATAAACTACGGATCCCATAATGCAGCGCTTCAGCTGCCTTGCTGAACACTTACCGCGTCCACGCCGTCTCTTCAGTCGTTTCCTTACTTTGCGAAGGAAGCAGCTTTCTCAGAGCTTCTGCACTGTTTTATAAACGAACGATATATAAGAAAGTCCTTTTTCCTTGCTTCGCCAAAGATAAAGCCTTTTTATTTAATTCACGGGTTCTCCGCTGTTTCATTGTTCATTTATTACGATTTTTATAGTTATTGTGTAGGTTTTATTTAAGCCACGGGTTCTCTTCTGTGTTCACTGCGGTGTCTTCTTTCGTTTACGACCTTCGCCAAGGAAGCAGAAACTTACAACCACCGAAACTTTGTAACGGCACAAGACTTCAGGTCACATCTCTATAAAACAACCTAATTGAAGCAACTATATTTACTGGCAGTGCCTCAGTGACACAGTTTTTATTCCTCGCATCCCCGTTATACCATCTAATCTCCCATTTCAATTCAAACGCGTTCAATTTCCAGTAAGGCTCTGCTTCGCAATGACAATTAATAAGTCTCAGGGACAAACACTACAAAAGGTTGGCATTGATTTGAGGCGGGATTGCTTTTCACATGGCCAACTGTATGTTGCATGCTCAAGAGTGAGCTCAGCACACAGCTTAGTCATATTACAACCAGAGGGCCGAACTGACAACGTGGTATACAGAGAGATCCTTAACAATTAATTTTTTACATATTTTCGTTCAGTCTAAAAATGTTTACTTTTTTATTAATAAAAATATTCAGACAGTATTTCACCGCTGCGAAGCGCGGGTATTTTGCTAGTATATACTGTATATATTACCAAATGTAGTTTTCTAATTTCTATATCATTCCCAAAACATAGAACTTGGGAAATAACACATCACTTAATTAAGTCAGGAGTCCAATTAAAAACAGAAGCTCATGGGAACAAAAACCTGCAGCCACAGGCTGGGAAACAGTGAACTAACAGATACTATTATTCCATCAAGTAATGAGATATTCCAATTATTAATATTTTATAATAATTTGTGGAGCTTAGAATTAATGAGTTTTCATCAAATAAAAGATGCAATCACAGTAAAATTTGTGACAAGCGCTGATCAGGCTGTCCTGAGGCTCCACTGACTTTGCTTTTTGTGTTCTGCACGTAGTGCAAACCCGGATTCACGTTGGATGATGAGGCACTTTAAAATAAGAAAATAGATTATGTGTCACATATTTATAAACTAAATTGACAAATCATTTTGAGAGATGCTATGGAAGGATAGCATTAGAGACTGGTTCAATTCAATGTGATAGGACGCGACAGCTGGCAGACCTGGTGCAAACCAATATCTCACTTAGTAATAAGTGTTTGCGAAAGCCTTTACAAATCGTTACTCTACAATAATTAAGTTTCTCGATTGTTGTACTAGTTTGTCGAATTTTCTCTGTACTTTGTGTTCGTATATAAATAGCTGTCGGTTTCGCACGGTCTTAATGTTGAATTAGTTTTCGGAGATTGTATCAACTGTATATTGTTGCGATTAAGTCAAGTGAAGTTTTTGAAGTATTTCTTCTTCGGTTTTTACTAAACAGTAATAAGCGTTGTGAGAGTGAAAATACAGAGGGCGCATCGTCAACTAGAGTGTGAAGAAGCGCAAGTATCGAAAATATGATGACAGTTATTTGGACTTTGGTTTTACAGAAGTCAATGGTGAAGAGAGGCCGCAGTGTGTACTGTGTATGAAAGTTATGGCACCAGAGCGCATGCTACCAAGTAAGTTGAATCGCCATTTAGAAACCAATGATCCCAGCCTGGTTAGTAAATCTTGTGACTACTTTACCAGAATGTTAAGAGTTAAATCAACAAAAAGTTAGTTTTTATAAGCAGGCATCAATACCAAGCAATGCATTGCTAGGATCTTACAAGGTGGCACATAGAATTGTAAAATATAAAAAGCCTCGTACCATCACAGTAGAACTCCTTCTACCGGCCGCTGTAGATATGGTGAACATTGTGATCGGTGAGTCTACTGGGAAGCTGCTTTCAAAGGTGCTTTTGTCCAATGACACCATTTCATTGCAGCATACAGCACATAGTGGAGGACCTCAAAGATCAATCCTTTCCTTTTCGACTATTCTTTTCCCTCTCTTTCTGTGTCAGCCCATTCTTATATGGCTCCATGGGCACAGCGTCTCAATTGTGCACTGCAGGAAGCTGATTAAGCTATTGAGAACAATCGCACCCTCACGTGTAGGTGCGACTCGCCCCGATTACTCCATGAACTCCCCGCGGCTGCACAATCGCACCCACAGAACTGACACGGTGAATGAATTATTTAAAAGCCGCCTATCTTTCTTAGCTATGGACCCGCTACACAACAACCCCACCAATTATAATTAGTTGAATTTTGTTCAACTACATTTTTTTGTAAATAAGTTTTTTATTTATTTTTACTTAACCCTTTCTTTAAAAAAAAAAAAAAAAAATATTGGCTATTTCACAAATTATAATTTTTTTGGGACGTGAGCTGTGCCTTGGGAAAACATGGATTCAGGCGAGAATCGAAAAAGTTTGGGAACCACTGGCATAAGAGATCTGTTCTGGAATCAAGCCAACTTAAAACTGCAATCAAAAACATGATGACAAATTTACAGAAGCTTGCTCACGTGTTTACAATCATCCGTCTTCCATTCCTTGCCACTTGACGCCTCTGAATCCCGCCATTAAAAGAATGATAACAAACCCGCTGTGACCAATCAGGCTGAATTCACTCTGCTGGACCCAAAATTCAAACTTGTCAGTTCGGAGAACATCAGAGAGACGAGGCGCAGATACGGCCACCAGCACAGTGTGACACGCGTTGGACACTCCAAGGTAAGCACTGTTAGTATTGAGTGATCCACACTGTGTAGTTAAAATCTATTATATATGTAAAGTGTAAAGTCAATCTAAGTATGTTCCGCAAACTAATTACAACTGTCATTCAAACAGAAACCGCACCATGGACATCACTGTAGACACCTTCATGGTGAAAAGAGAACTCTGTGATTCCTACGGAGATCAACATGAAATATCCACTCAACTGCTGTGGCAACAAAGAGCAGCGGGATAAACCCATCTGGACCTGCTGTCAAAAAGGCCTCCAACTTTACGAGCAACATCCATCCCTCGTGAACACATCGTCAAGGTCCAGAGAGGCTATCGGCACAAAGCCGTCTTAGTCACAGCACAGTACGATAATAAAACATTTCCTTAAATCAAAATGACAGTTCTTCTGTCTGCACTATTCCTAATGAATCTTCCAGTTACAGCAGCACAATCTCAGTCACTAACACATTTACTGTGTAACTCCATTAATTCACAATCAAAGTAAAAACACAGTCCACTTGATTGCTTTAATATTTGATAATTTAAATCCATAAACTCATTGTCGGAGAAATTTGCAAATCCCTTCCAATCTTTCTTTGAGCAACAAGTTTTGTTTTAACATGTCAATCGTTCCATCACTCACTTATTGACAAGCTGGAGATCCTCTGCCCATCTTTGCTCTTCAAAGACTCAGCCAATTGTGGATCCAAATCACAGATCACGATTGCAGTGACCTCTTAAAGGAATCACATCATTATTTAATTAGTTTACCTCATTGGTGACCCTAATTTGCCCCCTGTCCCAACTTCTTTTTGGAATGTGTTTCAGGTCTGAAATACAGCAATGGATGTATATTAGCAAACGAAATGAAGATGACTAAACAAAACATGAAATATCTTGGGTCCACACTATTTGCAATGAAATAAAAGTCAAAGTACATGTAGCGGGCGCTTAGTGGGTGAGGAGGGCAACACAAGGCATTCTTGCCACAACAACAGCCAGCACTCACCATGCACCGCTTTACAATTTTACTCCAGGTTTAGTTAAAGGAGGCATGAAAGACGAACCAACAAATGTGTATAAAAAAAAAACTGGCAGATTTATTAGAGCAATAACAAAAGAAAAAAAAGATTATGATTTAAAAAAAAATGAGAAAATTCTATATTGGTATCTATTACATCCGTTAAACAAGAGTCCAAAACCATTTAACAACGATGAACCAGTTAAAGAGTTTAATTTTCGCTCTTATCTGTTCTCAGATGAGATGCATAACTCGCTGTTGTGAAAGTTCTAGGAATCGAACACGAAGACATGAAGTCGATGTGCACAATGAAAGAGGCGATCCATTCCAGTAGGCTGCGGCCTTGCCATCCAATTCAAATCCAGGCAGGATAACAAACAAACAATCTGCAGGACAATTACAAAATCAGTTTGTTTTTTGTCTCTAACATTAATGAGATCTCTGTTATATTTCCATTCTAATTTCTAATAAATACACAGATAATGCATAAAATTATACGCACAATTAAAAGATTTGTACTATATTCACTTGTCATGAAAATAAGAAAATTTTCTTAATATCAAAGTGAAAAAAAAATATTCATTTCAAACATAATACAGTCTCGTCTCCACAAAGGAGAACAACAGAATTGACTCAACTATTAACTATCCTCTCAAGTTGAAGAATACAGTATCAAATATTCAAAACCACCAAATGCTATTTACTCTGACTGTTATGTTTTTATAGTAAGATATTAATACAGTTACAAAACTAATTACATATAACATTTGAAATAAAAAATCAAAAAAGCAGAAACTATTAATACTCTTAGAGACATAAACCTATAAACTGATTTAAACATTCTAACTATACTCCCACTTATTATATTAAATTCTAACTAAAATATAAAAATGAATAAGTGAAACTCTTTATTTCTTTACGGAGTGTCCCCCTCTAGCGACTGCTATACAAGAAGTCTTTTTTAACCTTTCACCTCCCGAGATGCCCCTCCACTCTCCAGACAATTCCAGTTAAAAGTCCTGTTACCAGTACTGGCTTACATAGGCAGATTAAAAGACTTATCCTATTAGGCTACATATAACACACTTCCTCTCCCCATGCTGTTATTTTTCTAAAATTATTCAATAATTAATGATATTCATATGCATGTGTTTTATACATATAAACATACATTTACACATTTTTTAGTACTCGACTTTAAAGTGGGTTACATACATTTAAAAATAACTGTATTTTTTTTGCATTTTCCATACCTTGGCAACTCTTTTTTTCTGATTTGAGGTTGTAAGTATTTAGTCTAAGACCTGTGAGTCCTTCATTTTCCCAATTATTGAGACCACCATGTCAATACGGCACACTGCACTCTGGTGAATGACCACCGGACTGATGCTTTGTGAATGTCAGTAAGACCAGAAGAAGCCTTTGTGAAGATCTCATTACATAACAGGATCTAAGTAAGAGAGACATTTCTGCAGTGCATAACACCTTCTCTCCCTTTCCCTGAATTTCCAGAAGGTTCTCCAGCTGTGGAAAGCATCCTGTGTGGTCCCAGAACCAAGGAAGGGGCATTCCAGTGACCCTGAGGACTTCAGACCAGTTACTCTTACTAAATAAATCATGAAGACCTTTGAGTGGCTGGTCCATAAACAGCTATGACCTCCCTTTTCAGCACATCTGGATGGTCTGCAGTGTGCCAATCAGACACATATCATTTTGGAGGATGCTATCGTCTGTCTGCTCCACAGTCCTACTCTCACTTGGACAAAGCCGGCACCACAGTCACGATCATGTTCTTGTATATCTCCATGGCCTTTACCACCATTCAGTCTTATTGATTACTGAAGAGGCTCAAGGCTACACATCACAATGCTCCCCACAGTCTCTTGGACTACATGAAAAACAGAAGAGAGTTTGTGAGGGTCAAGGGCTGTGTGTCAGAACTGGTGGTATGTAATACTGGAGCACCTTTGAGAAATGTTCTGCCTCTCTTCTTGTTCACCCTCTACACAAATAGACTTCCAGTACAATCCCAGCACTTGCCACCTGCAGAAATTCTCAGAAGACTCCTCTGTCATTGGCTGCCTTAATAATGGAGATGAGTCAAAGTACAGCAGGCTTGTAAAGTGGTGGTGTACAAGAAGAACCAGAGCAGACTGGACTTCCTGAGCAGACTCCGGTCTTTTGATGTGTGTAGCCATCTGCTGGAAATCTTCTAGAAATCAGGAGTAGCCTGTGTGTTGTTCTATGCTGTGGACTCCTGGGACATTCAAACGAAGCACAAGGCCTGAAGAAACCAATCAGAAAAGCTGCTCCATCACAGGGCAACCCCTGGACACACTGCGCGCTCTTATGGAAAGAGGATGGCGGCAAAACTGGAGGTCATCAGGAAAAATCGCCTCCAGGTGGGGCACTTTTAGCCAAAGGCTCATTCCACCACAGTGTGCTAAGAAGCGCCTTGGGGGTCTTTTCTACCCACTGCAATGCATCCTCCCGAAATCCTAAACGCTTATACTCTTTAAGTTCAATTTGCGTTTACTGCACAATTTACATTGATTGATTGATTGATTTAATTATTTGTCTTGTGAGTCCACATCCTTGATTTTTTTTATGTTTCTGCTGCTGTATGCGTCCAAAGTTCCCCTTGGGATTCATAAAGTTTATCTAAATGAATTTAGTTCCCTCTTTAAGATTTCTTGTATGACATCCCAGTCAATGTGCCCTCACTTTGAAGGGCAGCTTTGGGTCAGAGAGGACCAAACTGTCAACTTTCTTGAGTCTCCATATGAATTCAGTCTTGTAAAAGTGAGAAGTTTAAAAGAGACCATTAATCAGGAGCTTCTCGCACATAACAATTCAACATGGAAAAGCAGGACTGGCTGTTTAGTTACTTGTCTCTTGGCACACTCATGCCACTTTAACGATACCAAGCCTTTAACGATGATGTCCAGTGCTGTGTGGAGTTGTGTTTGTGCTCAGTGGTCAAGGAAAGACCCTTGTTGGTAGTGGAGTGCACTTATTGTCTTTCTGACGTGCTCCTTCTTCAGGTCTTTGGTCTGATGTTGTCTTCCTCAGCTCACTCTTAGGCTCTTCGCCTTGACTCTTTTTGGTTCAGGAGTTTTAGCACTGATGCCCCCAACCCAAATAATTGCACAGAGCTAATAAAGCCCCCCAGGGTGTCACAGACGTTTCAGAATGTCCAACTCTAATACCTATAAGGAGGATACAGGCTGCTTTGATTTTGAATAAAACAGCAGATCGGCCAAAGATGATGGGGTCGGATTTTGTGGCTCCTTATATTGAATGGATGGTGTTGTTGTGTCAGCCACTAATATCCAGAGATGATCTGCTGGACGGCAGTGTGAATAAAGTCCACCTGCTTTTAGAGTTTCAGCTACAACTGTCATCTGGGTAGAGGAAATGTGGCTAATCAGATGTTTGCACATCGAGAAACTGCAGCAAGACTCAATAGCTAAAGAATCAGAGCAGGCATTGACAAAAACCAAAATGCTTAATGGAGTCATAATGAAAATCACCAGCAGTCACCGACTAGAAGATATACCTTAAATGTCGATGTTAAAACTGAAAACAAACTAAAAATGGTATTTCTCTGACGTGATCATCAATCCTATGAGTACCACAGTGAAGTTCTTGGAGGGTTGAATCCTCATCTTCAGGCCATTGACTCAAAACCATACAATAATTTAAAGACATAACGCCACAAACATTTACACTCACAACTTCTCAAAAAATCTCTAATGTACAAGGCCTCCAAGAACTCAAAGTAGCAGAAAAAATATTTAAAACAAAAGAAAATATCAAGAATGTTCACATTGTAACAGGCCTGGCTCATCTTTGATTAACTCTGCTGGTTATCAGATGAAACACAGAAAGCAAGCTGATGAAATGTCGGCTAACAGGAGCGCCAAAGAACAATCCCACCACTCAGGTGAGTCCTTCTGAATGAAGACAGACCAGGGAGGGCAGCTGGCTTTGTTCACGTCTTACAAGTCTGTCCTTCTCAGAGTGCCATCCACTTTGTGCTCCAGTCCCAAACTCCAAATGTGCTATGGGGTGCAGTGGGGTTGCCGATCTGGAAGTGTCACTCTATACAGGGCTGATGAATGGTGCCATAAAAATCAACAAAAGTGATTGATCACAAATGCCACATTACGTGTTTGTGTGATCTTTGTGATGACATTACAGTTTCAGAACATGCTAACTGATAAATAACAGACTTATTCAGTGCATGGTCACAGATTGGAATTCAAAAACACATGAACTTTGAAGTCCGCATGCCACGGCTGTCCTAAACAATCCACTCAGGAGTGACTGACAGTTCCTTCCACCAATCAGCTTTCTTCTGTTTTCAGTTGGTACCTGCCTTTTCTGTTCTGTCCTTTCTGATTTTATCCACGTCACCTCTGCCACTGAGCGTATTTCATCAATGTCACCTCTTCATTTTGTGGTTTCCACTTTTGATATTTTTCTACCTTCTTGCATTTCATGGCCAATGAACCCTTTTTAGATAAGTCCTTGTAAGAGTCAAGCTATACTCACACATTTGAGAACATCAATGAAATGAAATGTAAAAAGAGTGTGGCCAAAAAAATGAAACATAAACTTCCAAAATGCAGAAAGTCCCAGCAGAGTGAAGCAATGGCGAGTAGTGAGGGGGTGAAATTTGACTTTCAGAGGTGGGGGTACAGAAGGGGCCACTTCTGCTTTTTGGAGTTTACTGTCAAGTAAATGAAGCTGAAGCTTTGTGTAGCTGACACTCTCTCAGAGCAGAGCTTTCTAATCGTCCATCCTGCTGTTGGAGTTTATTGAGCGCCTGTGGCCTCCAGCTTGTAGTCTTGACGTGAAGAAACGTTGTCTTGGGTATCGATATGAAGAAGGTGCTGAACTCAAACTGAAACCTGAACCAACACATTCGGAGTATAGAGCGTCCTTCACACACCACCCAGGATATACCGACATGGAGCAAAGTGACATCTGTTATATTTTTAGGTTCATTTATCAAATTATCAGCTGGAACAGAAGAGATCAGTTTGTGTTTTCTTCTTTGTCTTCCTTTTTACTCTTGTATGTCAGAAAATAAAATCAGTTAATTTCGTTTTCATTGTGTTCTGCATTCATTATGGTGTCCCATTTCTCATAACATTATTATTATTATTATTTTAAATAATAGTCCTTCTATACATTAATTTATAATCTTCACAACTGTGGTACCCCGTGCTAACCCTAGCATGCTGTGTTCCATTGTATTTGTATTACGATCTTCTTAAATTCCCGCATGAACTTAACTGCAAAATTGAGGATACAACAATATCCCAGCGACTTTTACAAATCTGGAAAACAACTTTTCTGAACATTTTGCCAGCACACTATATACTGGACACGAAAAGATATTTGCAATGACCACTTTAAATCTAAAACCCATCTCAAGAACAAGGAGAAATTAAGATCAATAGGTGTTCACCTTCAGGTAACAGCAGAAGAAACAACAAAATCGTCAGATGAAAGCCGCCAGTTTGTGAAGGTTTTGTGACCTTGTGTGCGGACTCAGGCATGTCGCTCAAATAAATGACAAAGATGCGTCCTTTCGTAATTAAGCATTGGAAACAGGGAGGCGTACTGCCAGAAATTGAGAGCAGTCTCGTCAAACTCATTGGCTCGTGTCTTGGAACAATCCATGGAGGCCGCTCTTCGAAATATTTGTGGCAAGAAGATTTATGTTGTAGTTGATGACAGCACAGATGGCTGACAGCACCGCATGTTCAACACAGTGATAGGCGAGTAAACATTCGGCTGTATGGTGATTATTGTATGGAGGCAGTTCTAATTGTATGGGATATATTTACTGTAAATCATGTGATCAATTAAATTATATTTAGCCGGTATTAAGAGATCTTCATATAGAAAGCTGTTATTATTGAATGGCACTGGTTGTTAACAGGTTTTCCTTTATAAATTAACAGCAATGTCTCTAATTTAATAAACATTTAACCTGGCAGTGACGAGGTATGTGAGGTCCACATTTGACTCTTCTGTTATAAACTCGGCCCTACAAACCTGAGCAGAAGAGCAGGCGACTCCTCAGATGCAACGGGCCTTTAAAAGTGGGTCTCAATTTATTTATTTCTAATTAATTCACAGATTTAGTGTCTACCAGCTTAGTTCGCTTTTGCTTTGTAATTAATGTAAATAACTCCGGGGGAGTAAATGGTAACATTACTCAAAGTTATTGTCTGCTTTTTTATTTTTATTTTTTTTTTCATTTTTATTACTATTTAATTTAATATTGTTTCTTTGTATCAGTATACTGCTGCTGGATTATGTGAATTTCCCCTTGGGATTAATAAAGTATCTATCTATCTAATTATTTTAAGATATGCAGTAGATGAAGCTACAGACGTACAGCTTTTTAAGCTCCAGATGTAATGAGGCACATTTTCAATCTGTAAACATTTAAGGTTTAAGAATCATGAGTAATAATTCACATAATTACAATTTCAGGTACTGAAGACCAGGACTTTCTGGCAGATGTTATCTTTATGCAGAGCTGTAACTTCTCCACCATTTCACAGGCAGCAGCACTTCAGTTCCTTCACAACCACCAGCTGAATCTTCCTGACATTTGAGCAGAGCCGGCAGACAATGAACCACACTGTCTGACAGCAGACCAGGACGTTTTCAAAGGGGTTACGCCTAACAGGGTGTCATGGCATCATTTTGATGGGAGAGACCTGGCAGCACTGCGTCACTAGTGATGGGGAAATTCTGCTTTCTTCAAAAAGCCTGCCAGGTAAAATGAGACGGACAACCTTCTAGTCAGTGAAGGAGATTGTGCTGAGCAAGGGAGGCAGGAAACCTCAGATGAAATAGCGAGTTCAAATCAGGACGGCACCACACTGAACATGTCCACCTTTACAAAGAGGTCTTTCTGGCTGAGAACACATCAGCTCAGGCTGTAACAAATATCCTAGATTACCAAATGTACAATATGGCGGAGGAGCAAGAAAGGAATAGGAAGAGCATTGGTGATTTGGTAAATTTAATGTAACATTCAGAAGACGATCACAAGGGGAATGAGCCAGTTTTATACACGGTAAGCTGCAACGGCTGTATTAGTTTAGGTACTTTGACATGGAATGCCCAAAGCAGCTCCATCTAATATTTTGAACTGAACAACTTTGCCGCTGATCAGAGCTGTACAGTTGTTTGAAAAAGTAGCTGCGAATATGCAACTGACTTTCTACTCGTAAAACAAGAGTCAAATACTCAGTTCTAAAAGGGCCGCCAACATTGTAATTTCTTCCGATAAATCTTCAGTTCTCTCTCTGAAATACGTAATATCTTCGGCAGAATCCATTTCATCGGCAGTAGTAAGCATTTTTCTAATTAATTCTTGTGCTATCGATTCACCAATCAGTAACTAGAGGGCGTGTTAGAGCCCACCCTCTCAACTTTGACGAGTGAAAGTGACAGTTTTATTTCAAGTCGTATTTCATGACGGTTTGCAGGAATGTTACGGACAAAATGAAATAAATAAATAAGCAACGAAAAACATATTTCGTGACACATTTATTTATTTATGCTCTCATTTCATGACATATTTATTTATTAAGGCTCTCATTTCATGACACATTTATTTATTTATGCTCACATTTGACAGTACTTTTATTTATTTACGCATTTATTTATTTATTTCATTTTGCCCGAAATATTTCTCCATAAGCGACGGCTGCTGTAATGACAGCAATTGATGTAACTTGGGACAAGCAGAAACGTCTTTTAGTCTCAGACGTATGCCATCTAAGCATTTTAAATTAACGTAAGTCATTTCTAAGCACCTTGCCAAAAAAGTTACTGTTTCTATGGGAAGCCAAAGGAACATTTATAGATACCTTAAAATATATTTTATGAAATTATAGAAATCTAAAAATACATCCATTTTAAGATATCTAAAAATAATTTTATGATATCTCCAACAATCCAGTGTCCCTTCTACAGACGTTATCATTACAACATCATAAGCGCACGACACTCCTCATTAAACAGTTTTTCCTACTCAGTGATTCCCAGATCTGTAGCTGATTTCTATTATTGATTTCCAAAAAGCAATGTGAGTAAAAGCGAGCTCTGCATAACTAATCACAACTGTCTTTAAAACAGAATCAGTGCAATCGACAGCGTCTTCTGTAATTTAGGGAAAGCCTCGGGATTTCTGCGTTAATGAGACAAAAATGTTGTAAAGAAACTTTGAGGATTCATCCAGAGGTGGACATGAAGATCATTTAAGTACTGACAAGAAGGAGCAGCTGGATAAGCACACCTGGAGCCAAACTTAAAAAAAGAAAACACCTGACTTTGTCAGCAACATCCTTTCCTTGTGAATTCATCTCAAAGGGGGGTAAATAAGTAGTCTTCCAAAGTGCAGCGCAACAAAGTAAAAGATTGATGTAAATACAGCTGAGCTTGAAAGTTTGTGAACCCTTTAGAATTTTCTATATTTCTGCAGAAATATGACTTTAAACATCATCAAATTTACACTCAAGTTCTCAAAGTAGATAAAGAGAAACCAGTTAAACAAATGAGACAAAAATATTTTACTTGGTCATTTATTTATTAAGGAAAATGATCGAATATTACATATTTGTGAGTGGCAAAAGTATGTGAACCTCACGGATGATCAGTTAGTTTGAAGGTGAAATTCGAGTCTGGTGTTTTCAATCAATGGGATGCCAATCAGGTGTGAGTGGGCACCCTGTGTTATTTAAAGAACAGGATCTATCAAAGTCTGCTCTTCACAACACATGTTTGTAGAAGTGTATCATGGCACAAACAAAGGAGATTTCTGATGACCTCACAAAAAGAGTTGTTGATTCTCATCAGGCTGGAAAAGGTGACAAAACCATCTCTAAAGAGTTTGGACTCCACAAATCCACAGTCAGACAGATTGTGTACAAATGGAGGAAATTCAAGACCATTGTTACCCTCCCCAGGAGTGGTCGACCAACAAAGATCACTCCAAGAGCAAGGCACACGTGTAATAGTCAGCGAGGTCACAAAGGACCCCAGGGTAACTTCTAAGCAACTGAAGGCCTCTCTCATATTGGCTAATGTTCATGTTCATGAGTCAACCATCAGGAGAACAACGATGGTGTGCATGGCAAGGTTGCAAGGAGAAAGGAACTGCTCTCCAAAAAAAACATTGCTGCTCATGTGCAGTTTGCTAAAGATCACGTGGACAAATCAGAAGGCTATTGGAAGAATGTTTTGTGGACGGATGAGACCAAAATAGATATTTTTGATTTAAATGAAAAGCGTTATGTTTGGAGAAAGGAAAACACAACACTGCATTCCAGCATAAGAACCTTATCTCATCTGTGAAACATGCTGGTGGTGGTAGTATCATGGTTTGGGCCTGTTGTGCTGCATCTCAGCCAGGACGGCTTGCCTTCATTGATGGAACAATGAATTCTGAATTATATCAGAGAATTCTAAAGGAAAATGTCAGGACATCTGTCCATGAACTGAATCTCAAGAGAATGTGGGTCATGCAGCAAGACAACGACCCTAAGCTCACAAGTCGTTCTACCAAAGAATGGTTAAAGAAGAATAAAGTGAATGTTTTGGAATGGCCAAGTCAAACTCCTGACCTTAATCTACTTGAAATGTTGTGGAAGGACCTGAAGAGAGCAGTTAATGTGAGGAAACCCACCAACATCCCAGAGTTGAAGCTGTTCTGTACGGAGGAATGGGCTAAAATTCCTCCAAGCTGGTGTGCAAGAATGAGCAAAAGTTACCGGAAACCTTTAGTTGCAGTTATTGGGGGGGTCACAGCAGATACTGAAAGCAAAGGTTCACATACTTCTGCCACTCACAAATATGTAATATTCAAGCATTTTCCTTAATAAATGAATGACCAATTTTAATATTTTTGTCTTATTTGTTTAGCTGGTTTCTCTTTATCTACGTTTAGGACTTGAGTGAAAATCTGATGAAATTTTAGGTCATATTTATGCAGAAATAGAGAAAATTCTAAAGGGTTCACAAACATTCAAGCACCACTGTAGAATTCTTGACAGACTAAGCTTTTGTCGTTTCTGTTTTCTTAAACCATCTTCAGTCCCACAATCCCCCACAGTCACTGACACGTTTAACGTTCTCTGCTCCTCACCTGTCGTGTTACCCAAAGCATCAACACTGAGTTTCATTCAAGGCTTTACCGTCCATGTTGTCACACACATAAAATAAGACACACATTTCCTCTACATACGTGTTCAATAATAATAATAATAATAATAATAAACTGGCAGGAATGAGAAAAAGCTGAAGATTGTAATACTTATAGGAAAAGCCCTCATGTCATCAGGGTGAGCAGGTTCTTTGTCTCCTGTGAGTTCGTCGGCTGCCCCTCACTTACAATGACACGCGTTACACTGGGGGGCAAATGTAATGGAGAATACCAACAATGTACACCTTCAGAAGTGGAATAAATCGACTGTACACTGAAGCATTCCATTGTCAAACGTAAAATACAAAGGAGAACATTTCAGATAAACGAAGAGTTTTGTTAATTATAAATAATGCAACATAACTATTATATGTGTTGTTACTCTTTCATTTTTTCTCACCAAACGTTATATATCTACATGGGAAATGAATATGGGTAATATATTTACAATAATTCTGATTAAAATGCACTGTCAAAACATATTATTGAACAAACTGAGACACATTGGCCTTTTATCACAAAGCGTGTGCGCTGTCATTTAGGACACAATGCATTGTTAACGTCACGCACTCTCTACTGACGCGATGTCACGAAAACAAAGAAACAGCGCAGTCCATGAAACTCACAGCCTCCTTGATTTCTGACCTTATGATTAATTGTCAATATCATATAAATAAAGTCATTTTAAGAAGATGACAAGTCTGCTATAGTCAGTTTATTAAACACTCCTTTTAAAAAGTTTGCTTATACAGAATATAAAACAGAATCTCAATGAAGTGGGACTCGTGAGTAGTAACGAATAATATGTGACACTGAGAAGTTATAATTCATAATAACGGGAACAAGTAAAACTACGACTTCCTAAAATGGACACTGTAAACGTAGGCATTTCAATAACTCATTTAGGAGACTTGTGTGTGCAGGACAGCGTGAGCCTTCATTGTCGGCCTCTTCGTTTCATTGTCTTATATTGAGTTGTTAGACTATTTACTGTTAAGTGCTGTTTGAGCTGCCGTTTATGGTTTCCAAACTTTTCACCATGAGAGCCACATTGGGTACTTCAGCACTTTTCAGTGGACCGTACTAAAATAAAAGATAAATAACTAGATGTATGAGTTTTATTGAAAGCAGAACTTTTTATAAACTAATTACAGAGTATGTGAGATTAAATTATCGTATATTTAATGATGATGAACACTTCCAGCAAATTCTCATATTTTCATCACAAATTATAATAAAACCATTAATGTGAATGATGGAACTGTTTTTGTGTTTTTAAAATCTTATTAAACTGAGGTTTAAATTTTGAAATACTAATTACAAGTAGCGACTTCAAATGATCATCAGATAAATTTGCCCCGTATTTTGACTTGATATATTCAATTTGGGAAAACGTTTGTTTGTAAAGATATGTTGTCCCAAAAATGGAGATAAATTTAAAAGCAAATTTCTTCAAATTTGGAAACTGCTCAGTGTTCAAAAGTTTATTAAAATCGATCAAGTTTCCTTCCTTGTATTTATCTTTAGTATGTTCATTTGCCTGAAGTTCAATAATTTCCATTTGAATTTGACTTGGGACATCAGCGACATCACAGTCAAACGGATTTTAAAAGAATCAAATTTCTCTGGCATTGGTGTCCAAATCAGCCAATCGCTTCTGAAATTGTTGCTTAAGATCTGAAATAACTAAATTTGTTAATGAGAAATTAAATTCCGCTTCATCCTTTTTATGCAATTCTGCACAGCATGGCATGTGAGCAAAGTTACAATCTTTCACCTGGCCATCCAGAAGTATCAACTTTGCTCTGAATGCCTTGAAATGAGTTAATAAATCACAAATTAAGTTATTTTCACCCTGCAACTTTACATTGAAATTGTTCATGTGGTTCACCAGATCTGCACAAATGCCAATTTCCAAAGTCACTCGGTATCTGATAAAAGTGGTTCATAATAGTTTATAAACTGCCACATACTTGGAGATTAATGCACCCCTGGATGCCAAATACTTTTTTGCTGCACTTTTTAAGTAAACGTCACAATTAAGAAAAAGTGAAATTTTAATGGATCACATATTTTTCTTCATGCAAAGAGCATCACAATTACTGTAACACTGATCATTTTAAACCCTGCCAATGAACTATAAAAACTATTTAAAAAACTACTGCAACAATCAATTATTACATGTACAAGGTGTAACTGACGCCATTGATGACATTCAGTAAATCACCGAGCCAACTGCTTGAATGGGCTGAACACAAACACACAGAGGTAAGCGCTGATGCTGGCAGGCCAGTCCAGTGCAGCGGCCCAATCAGGAACAGTGAGGCTGCAGTACTGCAGGAGGCGCCAGTGGTCAGGAGCTGGCTACTCAACAAATACACGACACAAACTGGTCAACTCCGGCATGCGGGCAAATGGCACTGGGAAGGGACTATACCTGGTTTTGGTGGTTTAAGGGTTAATAAGTTCCATGAGTATGGGAAAGGCTCTATATCAATACATTTTTTTTATTATTATTATTGTATTTATCCTTGAGTTCTTAAGGAGGTTAGTAAGTACAGATATAAACTACTGATTCATATTTTTAGGATGTAACTGTGCACTGGGGAAATTCCAAAGGACTGGAAATGTCAAATAGTATCCTGTTATATAAAAAGGGTGACCAGAGAGATCCAAGAGCCTAATGAACATCTCAGGAAAATGAATGGACACAAATATTAAGGATAAGAATGAGCAACACATGGCAAGTGCCGGAGTTTTACTGAACAGACAGCATGGGGTCAGAAGAGGAGGTCGTGTTTCACTAACAAGCTGGAATTCTATGAGGAAGCAATAAGAAGATGTGACCGGAGTGGAGCAGATGAGATTATTTATCTGGACTTTCAGAAAACATTTGATGAGGTGCCACATGAGAGGTTGGGCATCAAACTACAAGAGGTGGCAATTCAGGGTGATGTGTGTCGATGAGTGCAGAATTGGCTCAGACACAGGAAGCAGAGGGTGATGGTGTGAGGAACCTCATCAGAATTGGCCGATGTTAAGTGTGGTGACCAGCAGGAGGTAGTGTTACAGCTGCTCCTATTTTAATATATATAAATAATTTAGATAGGAATATAAGGAACAAGCTGTTTAAGTTTGCAGATGATACCAAGATAGGTGGTCTGGCATCTAATTGAGAATCCGTTGAATGATCACAGAGGGGCTTGGACAGTAGACAGGGTGGGCTGATTTGTGGCAGATGAAATTTAATGTCTGTGACTTTTCAACAGAATGTTTCTGTCACAAGATAAATACTCAGTCATCTGATGTCAGAATTTGATGTTTGTTCTGAACACACAACCTGTGAAAGGTGAACACCTGAATGTTACGGCTTGTGATTTATTTGTATTTTCTTTTCCATCTCTCAGCACCATCTGATGTGAACATGAGATCCTGTTACTGCTGAAACGTGGCGGAGGTCTTACACTGTGCCATTTATGGGGTCTCTCACTACCGTATATGCATGTCACGTTCATGAAGTAGCCCATCTGCACTGAGCTACTGTACATAAATGACATTAAATTACTTACTAAATTGTCCTTCAGTAATTTGAGCATGGTGGTCCGTGCCATAGAGGCTATAAACCACCTCAGACATCGGGCCCCACTGTTCTCTTTGGCTGCTGAGATAGTTTTGAGATTTTCTGTGGTCAGCAGCAGCAGGTTCAGGGACAGGCTACTTAACATCGGGCCACACTTACAAATCCAGGAGTGTCTCTTGTGTTTATCACCTGATGGTGTATGTAATGTATGGTTTTATGTTCATTGTCAGTTGTTTGTAGTCTTCTTCTCAGCATTCGTTTTATAAGATTACATCACGTTAATGTGACTCACAGTAATCAACCACACAAAAAGTAATCCCACATCTCTTTTCAATTCAGCTCTATCATCCTTAACATCCCATCAAGAGAGCAGTGAAGTCGGATGACCCAACATGCAATCATCACTTAAAGATACTGAAGCAACTGAAAGTCTAACAGGCAATCAACATTCTT
>NC_053157.1:250223320-250275342 GCF_016835505.1 Polypterus senegalus | reverse complement strand
TCTATTCCTATAAAACACACTCAGTGCCAGCGACTGAGCCCAGCCAGGAAAGGCTGCCATTACTTCAAAAAGGGAACTTCAGCACTAAACTCTTGTTCCTGACAGAGTTCTGACTTTTCCTATTAAGTTTCAGAGGATACAACAAAGAGGCTAACAGTGAGGAAAGACAGCAGCACACCTCAGACTGCAGAGTGGCACAGACCAGCAGTGCCCTCCACCACAAGCAAAGTTCTCAGCTTGAACCACAAAACAATGGCACACAATTCCACACATGTTTGAACATCATCTTTAGGCCTTGTATCATGAAACTGCTTATCTGTGCCAAGCTCAGTGGTGAGTAAAGAGCCACTTAAAGACCATCTCTGTCATGTTTGTTTGTTCCCAGGTCACAAGCTCATGTGTGGGTCAGACAAACTTTAGGTTTTCATAAGCCCTCTGACACCCAAATGTCGTACATCAGAGCAGGCTGAGTTGACTTTGACGTCAGGCTACAATTTTTAAGTGAAATGCTCTCTTGTTACTAACATGGTGGTCCACATGGTTATGATGCTTGGTTGTGTTAATGTAAGTGTGTGTAATATGGGTGAGGTGTGCTAAGATGGATCAATATAGTCCTGTGGATTTGCTTAAAATAGGATTACGATGCCATATAGGCATTATAAGCAGTTACTAGCCGATTTGCAACATACCGACGGATATTGTGAGGCCTCCAGGGGCTCTCTATATTCTTATATGGTCTGAAAGGCAGCGCAGATGACAACAGGAGAACAAGCAGGAGCGTTGATGCTGTGCAGGCCTTTTAGTTTGACTAAGGAAGCAGCCACATAAGCCCCCAATACCGAGTGTCCTCCTCATAAACGCCAGATCCATCGTCCACAAATTAGACAATCTGGAATTACTGATGGCTGCAAACTTCTATGTCCGTGAATGTTGTGTGATGATCATTACAGTCAGCTGGCTGCACCTTCTTATCCCAGACAGCGTAGGACAATTGGTGGGCTGTACCTTCTACTGCTTTGACAGGAATGGAGACTCCAGTAAGAGAAATTGTTCTACATGATAGGAGATCTCACAGTGCATCTCTCTGTGTTTTGTGTTTGTAAAACTGATCCTTTTGTTTTCTTTTAATAGTTTGTAAGTAGTTATTTCTATAACATGCTTTATAAAATTTGTGAAAGTATTTTACTTTTGATCGTTATCACCTTTGTAATCCAACAGGACACTTATGCTCGACCTGCACAGGAAACCCTGCTATCACTCTGACAAGCTGACCGTTACTCTCCGTGTCCTACTAATAGACCGGACCAAGTAAAATGCTTTGAAACTCAGAAGGCAAGGAAGGAGAGGTAGACATCAACTAGTAACCCTAATCCTAACCTCTCTGCCAACCTTCATCATGAGTATCGCATAGTCCTTGTGGAGTAGACTGGACGAGCTGAGAGCAACTGCGCAACTCCTCCACGAGTAACGAGAAAGCTGTCTGATGTGCTTCACTGAGGCCTGGTTTAAGAATACCGACTCCAATATGACTGTTGATCAATGTAAAAGAGCACATCTGAACTTCTCACCGTCATGCTATCTACCACGAGAGTTTAATCAACTATTAATAACAGCAGTTTACAGACCACCACATGCTGATGTGGCAGCTGCAGCTGAAATGATTCTTGAACCTGTTCAGAAACTGCACACCAAATCACCAGGCTCTCTCAAACTTGTGATGGGTGATTTTAAATTATACAATCAGTGTTACCACATTACCATCAGTATGTGAATATTAATACTAGAGGTGACAAAACACTAGACAAGTATGATGGAGAAGTCCCTGGTGCCTACACGTCACATCACAGAGCAGCCATGGGGGTGTCAGACTACCTTGTCGTTGTTCACCTACTGCCGAAGTACAAACAGAACCTGCCATACGAAAAAGACCACACTGGTGCAAGGACAGCGTAGAGAAGCTGCAGGAATGCTTCCCGTGTACCGGCTGGGATGTGTTGACATCCTCACTGTCACTGAGTGAGGCCACCGTCACTGTAAGTGAATATGTGACATTCTGTGACTCTGTGATCAGTAAGGAGAAACTGTCAAGGGGAACCCAACAGCACACTATGGATCACTCAGAAGTCACTACTGGAGAAACGACATGCTCATGAAGAAAAGAAGACAGAAGGAAAACACATTTCACAGCAAAGGATTAACAGGTTAATAAAAAAATATGTAAAAGATTTACGGGGAAAAAAATCAAGAGGTGGTTCGATGATAACAACCCAAAGCAGGTTTGGAGAGGCCTACAGACAATCACAGGACTGGCCTCTATAAAGAGTGTGAACTTCCAGTTGACAAAGACCAGAAGCTTTTAGCAGACGAACTTAAGAAATTTATTATCAGATTTGAAACACGCAATTTACGCCCCCAAGACGCAGAAGTAGAGGAGATGCTGCATAAAAACACCAGGAATTCTGCTGTGATGGGGTTCAGTTTATGTGGGCTAAAAGAAACAGGGCAGGGGGGCCAGATGGCATGTGTGGTGGGCTCTTATCATTCTGCTTTAAGCAGCTCTCTCTGGTTTGTCATGTTCTTTTTAAGTGGTCTCTGCCCTGTGGTGTTTTACCTAAGCTGGGACTGAAACAATCAATCATGACCTCAGTCTCTAAGGTTCCCAAGCCCAGCTGTTTGAATGACTACAGACCAGTGGCACTCACCTCTATCTATGCCAGTGAAATGCTTTGACCATTTGGTGAGAAACATTTTAATGACAGACACAAAGTCTTTTCAGGATAAGCACTAATGTGTTTACTGTGCAGATAGATGTGTTGAAGATGCTCGGCTTGTTATCTTACATCAGATCTTCACTTTTCTTGATCAGCCTGATTCACATGTCAGGGTCTTCAGCGTGCAATACCATCTAGCCTGACATACTGACTGGGAAGCTGACCAGTAAGAATGTAAACCCATTTATCACTTTATAGATTCAGGACGATCTTTTAAATCATTCACAGACAGTCAAAGTACAGGACGCTGTTTTAAAGGTCATTCATTCAAATACAGGACGTCGGCAGTGGGGTGTCACATCATCATTACTGTTTACTCAAGTGACCTGAGAATAACAAGGACCACCACTCCATTATCAAGTGAGCTCTTAGGACACATATCTGGTGGCATGAAAAGAACTTTCTAAATCAAGAGGACCGTGTGGTGAACTGCTGCAATAAGAACTGCCTCACTATCTGAGTGTACAAAACACCAAAGAAATAATCTTTGATTTTAAGAGACAGAAACCTGTCTGCTCACCCATTGTTGTTCAGGAGGATGAGGTAGAAATAGTGACTGAATATAAATACTTAGGAGCTAACTTAGATGACAGTCTTAACTGGAATACAAATATTCTGTAAATGCAATCTGTGGTTATTTCTCCTCTGTAAACTCAAACTATTTCAAGTAGACAAGGAGCTCATGTTGTCCTTTTATTGCAGTCTTAATGCTGTATGACGGTTTAATAAGGAATATCAAAGAAAATAATTATGGTTTGTGCCCTGTAACCCTTTAAGTGTAAATATGAACTAACAAACAGCCTTTTCTTACCCTGTCTTGTCTCTCTCTTTTTATTTTGTTTCTTTCTGTCTGTTTTTAGATGCAACTGAGAAGGTGACTTTCATGTTTTCATGTGTAAACAGAACTAAATATAGAAACCTTAAACTTTACAAACAGCTGCGGGTATTTGTGTCTTTATAAACAGCGACTGGTGTACAAACAGTAAGATTTTACACACACACTGCTCTCCTGATGTGAAGACAGCAATAACAGCTTTACGCAGACCTCTCTGTCTACCAAGGGGGCTGACTACAGTGGTCATTACTGTTGTTTCTATCCTCGTAATGCTAACTTGAGCTCAGCTCTACACAACGTGATTAACAAACATCAACAGGCTTGTCCCGACGCTGTTCACATTGTGACTGGTGATTTTAACCAAGCAGGCCTAAAGAATGTGCTCCCCAAATGTGTGCAGTATGTACAGTACTCCACCGGTCGGCAGAACACTCTGGATGTTGTGGTAATGATGAGACACAGACATCATAGATTTCGGGCAGCCACCCATATATTATTCCACGGCTTCAAAATAGGTTGTAAATTGAACAGAATGTTCACTGGTTTGAGTCCAAGACAGAACTGACCAGATGTAAGCAACATGTTGGCTTTAAAGGCCCGTACAGGGAGTGATGTCATTGGGACCTGAAGTGAGGTCATCATTTGGGGCTGGAAGTGATGTCATCTGTCCCAGAAGTGATGTCTTCAAAGGCACAAGAACCTGGTGGGATTTCCTGAGAATGGCCTGCAAAGAACAGAGAAAGACAGTCAGCGCACCTCACCTCTCCTTAGTCTGTTGTGGTATTACAATTACTCAGGCTCTTTAGCTGCCTCTTACTTGCAAGTGTGTGACAAAATGTTTATTCTTATGTAAAGCCCGCTTACAGAGCCCTACCTCTCCCACATCTGGCCTTCTCTGACCATCTCTCACTCCTCCTCATCCCAGCATACAACCATAAAAACTATCAAAATCTGACCTGTGGGAGCCCTCTGGCCGCTGCAGGACTGCTCTGAAAAGACAGAATGGTCCATATGTGAACAATTAGACTTCGAGGAGCCCACAGAAGCTGTCCTAGGCTATATTAAGTTCTACACTGATACTGCTACAGTGGATAAACACACACAGCTCTACTCTAATCAAAAAACCATGGATGGCCAGTGAGGTCCAGTCTCTGTTGAGAAGCCAAGACATTGCCCTCAGGTCAGGGGATAGGGCCCGGTACAGAGCAGAAAGAGCAAATCTGAAGAGAGGCATCAAAACTACCAAGATGGCCTGCAAGAGCAACGTAGAGGCCCACCTGACAGACGATAACTCATGGCAGGTATGGCAGGGAATACAACAAATTACCAAATACAAAAGCAGAACACATGTGCCAATCTGTAATGATGCCTCATTGGCAGAGGAACTAAATCTCTTTTTTGCAAAGTGGCACTCTGCCCCTGCCAACTTCCAGCTGTGATGTACTCACTTTTCAGTAACTTCAGGTGACAGTGAATCCAAGGACTCCTGCTTACCAGACGGCATACTTGGAATGGTACTTAAATCTTACCAGTTGGCAGGAGTCCTTACTAAGTTATTTAATCTGTCACTGACGCAGCCCACTGATGCCCCTTGTCTTAAGTCAGCTACTATTATCCCTGTCCCTTAAAAGTCGATAAGTTTCTTGACTGTCCATCAACTGCATTCAGGAAATGTTTTGAAAGTCTTGTAGCTCAGCACATCAAAGCCAGCCTCCCTCTCACCTTCGACCCTCACCAGTTTGCTTATAGCCCTCCATACAGTGATGAGCAATCTAGAACATTTAGGGTCTTATGTAAGAATGTTGTTTATCAATTAGAGCTAAGCATTTAATACAATCATCCTTGAACTATTATAGGTCCTTATTAAGGATTTCTAATCTATTAGATAAGCCCCATCAGGGCTGTGTGTGTGCTGAGTCCTCTTTTCTATGTCCTGTACACTTATGACTGTACATCTAATTACTCCAGCTACACTCTCATCAAGTTCGCTGATCACTCCACAGTAGTAGGTCTGATAACTGGTGATGATAAGTCAGTATACTGGGTAGAGTTGTAGAAGGTATCAGCGTGGGGCTCCAGGAACAATCTCTCACTCAGCACCCACAAAATTAAAGAGGTGGTCATTGACTTCAGGAGGCACAGAGCAGAGCCAGCCCTTCTATACATCAACGGGGACCTGCTAGAGAGGGTCACCTCCTTTAAGCTCCTGGGAACTTACATTTCTGAGGACCTCAAACACTCTGGCGGTGGTCAAAAAGTCCCAGCATCGAATGAATTTCCACAGACTTCTCCGGAATGTCAAAATGAAGGAGAAGCTTCTGATGACCTTCTACTGCTCAACCATTAAGAATGTATTAGCATACTGTATTTCAACATGACAGCAAGTAGGAAGGGTAAAGGGTAAAGTCCATGTCAGAGAAAATCATTGGCTAATCTCTGCCCTCCCAGTACAACATCCCCAGTGCCCAATGCCTCCACAGTGGCAGGAAATTATTAAAGACCCTCCTCATCCTGTCCACTCACACTTCACACTACAGTCCACAGGCGGGCAGTCCAAGAGCATGAAAAGTAAAACAAAAAGATCTGCAGATGATTTCTATGCTTGGGCCATCAGAATTTTAAATGCTAAGAACCCATAGAACTGTTACAATTATTTTTTTTCCAGTACATATGATGATTACTTTAGTGAATAATAATTTCCTGTCAGATATTAATTTCTGGATTAAATTTATTTGTCATGGGATGTGTGCTTTTTAAACTATTTGTTTGTCGTTGTTTGATACTTGCAGTGTTTACAGTTGCAGATTTTACAATTTCATTGTACTGGCAGAATGACAATAAAGGCTTCCATCCTTCCTAAAGTGAAAAGCTCATGATCTGTGGCGTCATGTATAAAATATTACGTACTCCCCTTTCCACGCTCAAATCGCAATGTGTAAAGCCTAAACTTGGCATAAAGCCACACACATTTTCACGGTGGCTCATACCCTGGTGTACAAAAGTTCTGCTCTCAGTTTTCCAAAATGGCGGCACCCAGAATCAAAGCAGTGCTACTTTTCCACTGTGGTTTCCCTTTCTGTTTTAGTTCCAGATACCTGACGCAGATTTATGAATAAACTAATAAATATGTGGTTAATTTCAGTGTAAGGCATCTGATTGTAATTAACCTGTAACAATATAGTGGTCCACAGAATGGCCAAACTATTCCAAATACCATCGCTGCTTTAGCGTTGTTACTGTCACTGCACCTTCTTCTTCTATCAGCTGCTCAGGTTAGGGGTAGCCACATCAGATCATCTTTTTCCATATTACTGTCACTGCACCACTCAAAGTATTTATATCACTGTATCTGAGTGTGAATCACAGCTCTACAACACCTAATCAGAAAGAGAATTATGGGCATACAGCATCAAGCACACGCTGCTTCAGCCATGCTGTCTATTGAACTGCTCCCATATAACAAACACTTCAGAGCCTTTCCTGTACGGACCTCGCAGTTAAGAATGAGTTTCATCCCAAGAACTCTAAACTCACTCAATCAGTCCATCAATTGCTCCTTGTAGAACTGCTTAGATTTATTAGTACAATCACCTCACTGTAACCTTGCAATATACTTATAATATTATACAACCTGAGCCACTTTATAAAGCACGTATTTACATATGATGATGATATCATTTTTAAAATGAAATGCAGCAAATATGTTTATTACATTAAACAGATAAAATCTAAACTTCATTTAAATAATCTATATTGTTAATAATTAAATATGTGAGGACATGGTGTCACAGCGCTAGCGATGAGCTAGAGCTCTATTCATGGATTGTTCCTGCCTCGCACTGTAGTATTTAGTTACGATGGGATTTGAGAACTAGTAAATTAAACAATTTTAAGGTGCTTATAATGTTCTACTTTAATGACAAAATAAATTACGGGACTAAAGTGGAAATTTCGAGATTAAAGTTGACATTTTGTGCTTTTTTCCAACTGTGTGCCTTTTATTTTTCTCTGTACCCTAATAAGCTTTCATATGACACTTAGATGGTGTGCTACGACTCGCCTTTTCACGGCGACTTTGACATGTGACAGCTTTTTTATTTCATGCACTGTGTGACTTTGTGAGCTGTCGAGTTTCTCCAACACTTCCATCAACTTCCTTTTGTCGATTATATCACTGTTTAAACCAACAAATAGTACGTTTTTCTTTGCCTCCACTTGGTATTTGCTGACATTCTTCTATTTTCTCCAGTGCTTTTGCCGTTGCCTTTTCACAGAAGGCTTATCTTAAAGGGCTATTTATATTGATTTACATATTCAATGAGGCGTAATTCTGGGAGGAATTGGGGCGGGACAGCAGGCACGTGCACATGCGTCACTTTTCACTCTAACCGGGATTTATGTACTGGAAGAACGTGGAAGTTGGCGGACACACAGATTTATGCATCTGGATTTTTTTGTGCGTACACATTTCTGCTTTTGTCCATATGCCATGTTTTAGTGTGAATTCTACGCACAATGTTATGCATGTGGCCCCATGATTGTAAAATCATCATATTTTGAAATTTCAGACTGTTTATTTTAAATTTTAAATTTACTAAAATGGACCAGGAACACCTGAATTGATAGGACTCTTACAGTAACTTAACTACAGAGACAGGTCTCATTGACAGTATTTCTCACTTCTCCATCGTTAACACCAGTAATTTATAATTTTAATGTATCGGTCATTCGGTTAAACAGTACGGAATGCAAATGATCAAAAGTTATTTATAGCTTGGAAATGAAAAAACAGTAGGAATGAAGTGTTGGAGAAGCCCATTTAAAATCCTAGACAGGGAGGGGGGCACATAGCAGATAGTCATTTTATAATTATATTTTATATTTTAAATAGAGAGATTTTCCGGCACCGCATCCGAGTGGCAGCCTTTCTAGCAGCTCCATGTATGACTTTATCTTTTTTACCTTTTTTTCTATTTTTTTTTTTTTTCTCTATTTCACTGATCACTAATTCCACTTTCTTTTATGTGGAATTGCTCCCTGGACACTTTTTACTATTTTACTACTTGACATGGATTTTTACACTCTGAGACTCGCCTATTCAAGTAGTCAAAGCACTGAGAAGAAATGCTCATGCTGGTGTGGTTCCTTATTTACCTGATGAGGCAAGAAGACGATATCGGGGCAGCCGAGCCGGCGCAAAGATAAAAAATAAGATAAAAGCCAGGCAACTTGAGAGAAAATGCCATTATAAACCGTCAGTGCCTTCTGTGGTCCTGGGAAATGTGAACTCACTACCAAATAAGATCGAGGAATTGGCTGTGCTGGTGAAAAATGTCAGAACCTACAGAGAATGCAGCTTGCTGTGTTTTAGTGAAAAGTGGCTAACAACTACCATCCCAGATGCTAACGTGGAGCTACCCGGGTTTAGCACAGTTAGAGTAGACAGAAACGCAAGTACCTGCGGGAAGAAGAAAGGAGGAGGACTCGCTCTCTATGTCAATACAAAGTGGTGCAACTCAGGACATGTAAACGTTAAAATCTCCACTTGCTGCAGGGACATCGAATTGTTGGCCGTAAGTCTGCGCCCCTATTACTTGCCCAGAGAGTTTGGACAGGTGATTGTTGCTATTGTTTACATCCCCCCTTAAGCGAATGCGGAGATAGCGAGTGACGTCATCCATTCCGCAGTTGCTAAGTTACAAACGCAGCACCCTGAGGCTCTTGTGCTAATCTCTGGAGACTTTAACCATGTAACGCTGGACAAAACATTACCTGCCTTCTCCCAGTATGTGGATTGTAACACCCAGGGAAACAGGACTATCGACCTACTGTATGCAAACGTTAAAGACGCATACAGCGCCACCCACTGCCTGCGCTTGGGAAAGCAGATCATAACCTGGTTCTGCTTCAGCCTCACTACAAACCAAGAGTGAGGGCGCTACCTACAACCACACGCTCATTCAGGAAGTGGTCCCCTGAGGCAGAGCAGGCTCTGAGAGACTGCTTTGGAACTACAGACTGGGATATACTGCTGGGGTCACATAGTGAGAACATTGAAGAGGCTGTTGAATGCACAACTGATTACATCAACTTCTGTATGGACATTGTAGTTCCAGTAAGAACAGTACGCTGCTATGCTAACAACAAGCCATGGGTTACAAGTGACATCAAAGGCCTTTTGAACCAGAAGAAAAGGGCTTTTAAAGGTGGTGATAAGCATGAGCTGAAGTGCGTGCAGAAGGAACTCCGAGTCCAGCTCAGTGCGGCAAAAGAGCAGTAAAGGAGAAAGCTGGAGCAGAAGTTGAAGAATAACAGCATGAAGGAAGTGTGGGATGGGATGAAGATTATCACTGGCTGCAGCTCGAAGCGAGGTGCCACCATCGAGACAGACGTAGAGAGAGCAAACCAAATAAACTAACTTCTTTAATAGGTTTGATCACCCTAACCCACTCTCACCTCGGAGTACTGCATCCTCCAACCATCCTTCTGTTGATACCAGCATAGGTGAGACATCCCCACCCACAATTACAGCAGCCCAGGTGAGCAGAGAGCTGAGAAGACTTCGTGCCAGCAAAGCAGCGGGTCCAGATGGAGTATCGCCACGACTGCTGAAGGCCTGTGCGTTGGAACTGGGGAGTCCTCTACAGCGCATCTTCAACCTGAGCCTGGAACAGGGGAGAGTCCCAAAGCTTTGGAAAACATCTTGTATCACCCCAGTCCCAAAGGTATCATGTCCTAGTGAGCTGAATGACTTTCGGCCAGTCGCTCTGACGTCACATGTGATGAAGACCATGGAGCGGCTGCTGCTTCACCACCTGAGGCCACAGGTTCGCCACGCCCTAGACCCTCTGCATTTCGCATACCAGGAGAACGTGGAAGTGGAGGATGCCATCATCTACATGCTACACCGATCCCTCTCCCACTTGGACAGAGGCAGTGGTGCTGTAAGAATTATGTTTTTGGACTTCTCTAGCGCCTTCAACACCATCCAACCTCTGCTCCTTAGAGACAAGCTGACTGAGATGGGAGTAGACTCACACCTGGTGGCATGGATCATGGACTATCTTACAGACAGACCTCAGTATGTGCGTCTTAGGAACATCTGACATTGAACATCTGACATTGTGGTCAGCAACACAGGAGCGCCGCAGGGGACTGTACTTTCTCCGGTCCTGTTCAGCCTATATACATCAGACTTTCAATACAACTCGAAGTCCTGCCATGTATTGTTTTTCATTTTTCATTTTTACTATTTAATTTAATATTGTTTGTTTTTTTTGTATCAGTATACTGCTGCTGGATTATGTGAATTTCCCCTTGGAATTAATAAAGAATCTATCTATCTATCTATCTATCTATCTATCTATCTATCTATCTATCTATCTATCTATCTATCTATCTATCTATCTATCTATCTATCTATACATGACACTGCTATCGTGGGCTGCATCAGGAGTGGGCAGGAGGAGGAGTACAGGAAGCTAATCAAAGACTTTGTTAAATGGTGCGACTCAAACCACTTACATCTTAACACCAGCAAGACCAAGGAGCTGGTGGTGGATTTTAGGAGGCCCAGGCCCCTCATGGACCCTGTGATCATCAGAGGTGACTGTGCAGAGGGTACAGACCTATAAATATCTGGGAGTGCAGCTGGATGACAAATTGGACTGGACTGCCAATACTGATGCTCTATGTAAGAAAGGTCAGAGCAGACTATACTTTCTGAGAAGGTTGGCATCCTTCAACATCTGCAGTAAGATGCTGCAGATGTTCTACCAGACGGTTGTGGCGAGTGCCCTCTTCTATGCGGTGGTGTGCTGGGGTGGCAGCATAAAGATGAAAGACGCCTCACGCCTGGACAAACTTGTTAAGAAGGCAGGCTCCATTGTAGGATTAAAGTTGGACAATTTAACATCTGTGGCAGAGCGACGGGCATTAAGCAAATTCCTGTCAATTATGAATAATCCACTGCATCCACTGAACAGTGTCATCTCCCTAGAGGAGTAGCTTCAGTGACAGACTTTTGTCACTGTCCTGCTCCACTGACAGACTGAGGAGATCGTTCCTCCCCCACACTATGCGACTCTTCAATTCCACCCGGGGGAGTAAATGCTAACATTACTAAAAGTTATTGTCTGCTTTTACATGCATTTTTATTACTATTTAATTTAATATTGTTTTTGTATCAGTATACTGCTGCTGGATTAGGTGAATTTCCCCTTGGGATTAATAAAGTATCTATCTATCTATCTATCTATCTATCTATCTATCTATCTATCTATCTATCTATCTATCTATCTATCTATCTATTAGACATAGATGAGTGTGGGATCCTGCTCGATGAATGAAGCACGCTTTCATTTAGTTACATAATTGGCACCCAAATGTATATATAATGTGAACTTTACAGAGTCCACGCCACTTGGTATCCAGAACACATACCTCCTAACTTTCATAAAAGGGTAGTCAGGTAGTGGATAGAGGGTAGTCAGTATTACACTTCGATGACCCTGGGGGCCCCCCTTGATGTACAGTCCCATCGCTTACAAAACAGACTTTACAGAGTTGGTACCACTTGGTGCCTGAGCTGCATGTCCCTTAACTTTCATAAATGACACTCCTAATGCATTAAATGGCTCGGGCTGAAATCACCATTTTTAATTTTCTGATGCAAGTACCCTGAGCCACCCCCGGCAAAAAGCCATCCTGGCAGATGCTCCTGTTGGTCATACCTAAAACCACCACTGTATAAATGCAAAAAAATAAGAATCTGTTTCAGTTTTTTTCTGTTATTTGAGAATGGAAAGTAGTGCTGAGGTGCATTGAGGAGCAAAGAATTTCATCAGAGCCGTGTGTCGTTTTATGACTTGGAGCTGTGTGTGTGTGTATGTGTGTGAATCGTAGGGTGCGAGAGTAGATCTGCCTAGTCAACAAACTGGGTTAAGTACTGTGATAATACAGTTTGTGTATCCAAGAAAATGTAGAAAACTTGTGAAGGAGCTGAGAGCAGCGAGCACCTGCTGTGTGTCACATGTGTGTCTGTCTGTCTGTCTGTCTGCCACATGTCCTGTTTATTATGTAATAGCAAAATACCCGCGCTTCACAGCGGAGAAGTAGTGTGTTAAAGAAGTTATGAAAAAGAAAAGCAAACATTTTAAAAATAACGTAAGATGATTGTTAATGTAATTGTTTTGTTATTGATATGAGTGTTGTTGTCATATCTATCTATTTATATATACATATATATATATATTTATATATATCTGTGTATATATATAAATATATATATATATACACATCTATACACATATATATACAGTTATATATATATACATATACACACATACAAATATATACATATACATATATACACATACTGTATACATATCTACATATATACTGTTGTTGTCATATCTATCTATTTATATATACATATATATATATATTCCCGTTTGCTTGGAATTGAAAGTGTGATTAAATGCGTTATTTTTAACGCGTTATGGAGTACATGCATCGAAGCTTCTCATATATATCTGTCGAATGTCGTATATATATATATATATATATATATATATATATATATGTACTGGTGCCATCTCGTGTAATGTCAGCTAAGACCCGCACTAATGAGTTTGTGCCAAACACCACCCTGACCATATCTTCCTCTGCATAAGCACAGTCCTTCACCGTGAACATTTACCGCAGTGTTTGTATTGGATTGCGCTGATGGGCGGCCTTATATGGGCAGGCACTAAATTACAGTGGCAGCCTACTTACGGTTCACGCCGTGCTTTGTTTCCGAGTAGCTGTACTTATGAATATGCTTCATTTGCTTCATAATGTTTTTCTGCCTTCTCAATTGTGAAATGGCGTTTTGTGCTCATCGCTGTTTGGAGTTCTTCCTTGTTCTCTACGTTACTTACGTAGGAGGCGTGATGATGTCACACGAAACTCCGAGAGTTATGACCCTTAGTAAAAAGCTGTAAGGAATAAGCCTGCCAAATTTCAGAAAAGGAAACATTTTAATAATAACACTATTTTGTCTACATGATTGACAATGTAATTGTTTTGTCATTGTCATGAGGGACACAATGCTGATGGCCATGCTCAAGAGGTCATTAAAGGCCTGGATCTTGGTTTTATCCAGGACACTATCAGACTCCTTGCTCAGTTTCTCAAGCACCCGATCAGATACAGCATCATCAGCAAAGTCAAGATCCATATATAAACATATATATACAAGCATATAGGAGCAGAACACACCCTATATATACTCTTCACAGCACTATATATATATAGGGGATCCTGCGAACCCTATATATAACTGAGTCAAACGCTACAAAAATCAACAAAGTCTGCAAAGAAACTCTGACAAATCTATAGAACACATATATAGACTTCTTAGTTATATATATATATTGATACCCTAGCAAGGACCTTTTACACTGGCTGCCTGTCAGTTTTCAAATGAATTTAAAATCTTGCTGCTAGTTTTTAAATCTTTACATGGGCTTGCTCCTGCCTGTTTATCTGAATTGTGTGTTTTACACCAGCCATCCAGAGTGCTTAGATCTTCTGGTCAGTTGTCTCTGGTTGTCCCTCGTACCAAATGTAAAACTGAGGGGGACAGGGCCTTTGCAGCTGCTGCCTCTCACCTGTGGAACTCTCTACCTCGTCATATAAAGGAGTCGTCTACAATTAAACTGTTCAAAACGAGATTAAAGACTCACTTCTATTCACTTGCATTCCATGACCTTCAGTAATGCTGATGGTTTCCTCCTTGTGAACATATAACATTATTTCTATTTATTATCTATCTTACAGTATTTTATGTTCATATATTTTATTACTATTTATGTTTTATTGTTTATTGTTTTTGTTTTTTCTTTTATTCCATTATTGTAAAGCACTTTGGCCGCAGCATTATGTTGTTTTAAATTTGCTATATAAATAAATTGACATTATCCAGCAATGAAAACAGTGTTATCCCCCTGTAGTTGCTGCAATCCAGGCATTCACCCTTCCCTTTCCAGATATGGACCACAAGTCCTGTTTTCCAGTCAGTTGGGATGATGTCAGTCTCCCAAATAGAAGCAAAGATTGCTTGCAATGCCAGGAGGACAGGCTTACCACCAGCCTGGAGAAGTTCACCTGGGATACCACAGATCCCTGCAACCTTTCCCCCCCTCAGCTGGTTCACCACCTGTGTAATCTCAATGAGACTGTGGTTCACAGCTAATTGGAGGATCAGCCTCAAGAACCCTGGATCAGAGATATCCAATGTTCTAGTCAGAGGACGTCTAATGTGGACTAAATAAATTGGAAATACTGACGTGAATTACACTATAACTGACCCCCTGTGACAGGTCATCTCTTCTCTCACTTTGTGGTCTTCACTCTCTGGGCTGCTGTCTCACATTAACTGTTCACCCTCAGTGTCTCCTCAGATGTTCTCTCTGTGAGCTCTCAGCTTTCTCTTTAAATCTCCTCCTCCTCCTCCCCTCACTGATCACAAACTTTCACTTTACTTTCTTCAGAAGTCACTTCCTTGTTTTTCTGACTGATTCTCTCTGCCTGCCTCTCCTTAGCCTGACGATGGCTGAAGCCCAGCTGTGTGGATTACAGGACGAGTTAATTTGCTCAGTGTGTCTGGACACCCTGACTGACCCTGTGTCACTGCATTGTGGTCACAGTTTCTGTCTGAAGTGCCTCACGGACTGCTGGGATCAGAGCCAAGTGTGCAGCTGTCCTCAGTGCAGACACACCTTCACCACAAGGCCTGAACTGAAAAGAAACACTCTGCTGAATGAAGTCATCAAGAAATTAAAGAAGACGGAACTCAGTTCTCCTTTATCTCAGAATTATTCCGGCCCTGGAGACGTGGAGTGTGATTTCTGTACTGGGAAGAAGTTCAGAGCGGTGAAGTCCTGTCTCACCTGCCCGGCCTCCTACTGTCAGACTCACCTGCAGCCTCACTATGAAGTAGCAGCCTGGAAGGGACACAAGCTGGTTGATCCTGACACAAATCTAAAGGAAAAACTCTGTGAGAAACATCAGAAAAGTCTGGAGATGTTTTGCAGAACTGATGAGATGTGCATCTGCATGACGTGTGCGGTGACTGAACATAACGGGCATAAAATGGTTGAAATGGAGACGGAAAGGGAAGAAAAGCAGGTGAGTGGAGTTTAGTGTTTAATGGAATCTATCTGAACAACATGGAGTCAAGAATTTCTGGCAGCTTGTTTTGCAGCCTCAAGTGATGATCCAAGGAATCCACTTGTATGACGATATCACAGATACGTTTTTTGTCTGCCTGGGTTCTTCCTCCTGTGTGTTGTTGTGTGACTACAATTTGTATGTGTGTTTGTGTGTATTAATCATAGGGTGCGAGAGTTGGTTAAATCTCACAAATCCTGTGATAATATAGCTTGTATAACCAAGAAAATTTTGAAAACCTGTGAAGGGGCTTAGAGAGGTGAGCACCTGATCTGTCTTACATGTCTGTATGTTAGTTTTACAGAGGTATTTATCCATCTATCTTATAATCCTGATTTTTCAAGTTCAGAGAGTAGGTTTCTGGAGCCTGTCCTGGTGAGATGGTGTAAGGCATGAAACAGTGCAGGATGAGACTCCCAATATTTTCATGAAGACCTGAGTGCTCCCATTATACCCAGTGGAGTTTCTTTGTGTTCCAATCAGATTTTCTTTTGAGCATCTAAGGTAGTGGTGGGTCAACTACAGCCTGCTGACCAGAACTGGCCACTGACAAGGGTACAAGTATCATGTGGGCTGCTGTTGAAAATATCAAACATTCTGATAACTAATAAGGTAATCTTAGCAAAGTGATGTTACAGTTGGCTGGTGTAAGTGTATTAAGTCACCCTGCAATGTCATTCTCAACATAATTCAAGATAAGTTTGACACAAGAATAGCAACACTCTGTAGTGCTGACATATACCCGGCATGTTTAGCTGGTTGTCTTGTTTGTCCATTTTAAAAGAATTTGAGTTTGCATTTGGGCTGATCTCGGGGCTTTTTAAGAGACACATTATTGTCGGATGTTATTTTATATTGTACACCAGAGTTAAGTCAAAGATTCTTACAGCTAATTCAACTCAAAAATTTCAGAATAGTATTCCTGTATAGATGTCCACATTGTAATTAAATAAGTAATCACACATTTCATTAGTGATAGGAGATAACTGTTGGATGTTTATTGGACAGTAAGGCCATTTTGTATCTCTAAACCCTGGAGTGATAATTCCAGTTCATGTATGACTATTACATAGACCGGGGTGTCGGTGTCATATTAGTAGTGTTGTGCTGAAGTAATGTTGGAAAGTCACTCAGCGTGCCATCCTAAGCCCACAATATTTTTATATACAACCTCCACTGAAACACATTAACTTGATCTTATATTAACATGTTTCCAATACATCACATAACTATCCTGTTCTTTGTTGATTATTCAGTATTTTAATATAATTAGGAACAAAAACTGTTTTGCAAAATTTAAGTTCTGAACACAGTATTTTGGAATTTTATTTAAAAATTTAAAATTGTCAATTGTATATTTTGCTAAAACAGATAGTTTGGAGAACAAAACAATTAAATAAATCAATCCTGAAGCATGTTATTAAAATGTTTCATCTGAGTAATAGTTGATCATTTTCGACCTGAGTCATTATTTAATTACGGTGACCTTTGTCCTTCCTTCTCCTGAGCTAATTGTTCAATATCAGCTGTGTATTTGGTGACTTTCAGCTTCACACAGGTGTCTGAATGCACTGGCGTCAGGCAACTTCGCTGTGGACTCAAAACTGATTTCATGTGTGAGAAAATGTGTTCACATGTATAAGTCGATCTAAAAGCCAAAAGAAGAGCAAATAGGTGAACACTTCAAGCATGGATGTCCAGATGGAAGCTGACTTTTCCAAGGAGTTTCCTTCAAGGGTTTTCCACAATTCTACAAATTGTATCATCCGTAACTCTGATGACTGATGACATTTCAAAATTGTCAACATCCATCCACTTGAAAAGAGACATCAAATGTGGTGGTAGTAAGATCAGTTAAGGTGGGCTTGATAAGGTAAGAAAATATGGGCCTGTGAATTTGGAAGTCTTGACCTTGTTCTCCTTTGAGCAGCTCAATATACTTCTGAAGCTCACCTATGTTGACAGTAAATCAATTTGAATGAGCCTTTATGTCTGTAAAATATTTGTAGATGTCAGTGGTATCACGGCAAAATATATCTAATTTTGATGCAAATCCTTTCCAGTGCTCTGACCTTGACAAGTTTAAATCATTTGGGTGTTTAGTTACGTCAGCCAGAAACATCAGTTTGCACAGCCAGTCGTCATCATTCAATTCTAGGAAGTGTTGCTCTTTATCATCAAGAAACACAGTGATTGCATCTATACTTGATACAAATCTGTTCAAAACATTACCTTGACTAAGCCAATGAACCTTTCTGTACAGTGGGAGGTCCATATATTGCGCTCTCCATTTCTGATAGAAGAGATTTGCCTGTGGATCAATGAAGAGCGAGAAACTATGAAGTTAACTATCTTGATAACAGTTTCCATTACAGAATTCAAGCACAGTGACATACTCTTCACACACAAACTCTCTTGGTGTATAAGACAATGGAAGCTCAATACTTGATGTCCAATATAATCCTGAAGATGTTGAACAAATCGTTTGTTCTTTCCGACCATTGCAGGGGCCGCATCATTAGTTGTCTGTTTTACTGTGACATTTTCAGCCATATCAGTTACAGTATGTGTCTCTCGACTACGGCTGCAACTAATGATTATTTTGGTAGTCGACTAATTGTTCAATTTCTTTCTGATTAATCATGATTATTCATGCCTGACTATTTTGATACCTGGGACCTGTGGTTGCACATCCAGTCCTGAATGCCACCCTGATGTCTCTGCATTAACACAATTAAAATCAATAATAATCAAATTAAAATAACATCCAGTGAAACATATACATTTGAAAATAATCAAATGTTTTATATTAGTGTGACCATCACAATAAAAAAGAAATACATTAAACAATACAAACTAAAGTGCTCATAGTCTTTAAACAAAAAAAAGTGCATTTAACTTAACCAAAAATGGCCACTGGTGTGTCATAAAGTTCAAAAGTTTAAATAAAGCTTCAGTTCAAATAAAATAAAACAATAATGTACAGTTTATAAATGATTCAGCTCATATATTCCTGATTGCAGTGCAGGACGTGAGCATTTCCACATGCTCTGGTGTGAGGCTGCCTCTCTTCTATGAGACAATGTTCCCAGCCGCTGAGAAGAGACGCTCAAAGGGAGTAGAGGTAGCAGGAATACACAAGAATGAGTTTGCAGACAGAGAAAGATGTTTTAATCTTTTAATCACACTCTGAAGGAAAAGTGTTGTAGTTTATCATATCATGTACTATATTATGCCAAAATAAAAAAATAATGGACTAAAATATGTAACAAGCTAATTTCTGATACACTCCAAAACACAAGTTACTGTACCTAACGTTAGTTAGAGATGGTTTACTATTCATATGAACTCAAATATTATACAATAAAAGAAGAAACAAAAACTAGGACGGCTCAGCTACTCCTATTCTCTTGTTCACTGTAGCTGCAAACATGTCAGCAAGCATAACTGAAGTTATATTCACTTAACCCTTAAACTGCCACAAGCAGTTAGAGTCGGTACCCAGTGCAATTTGGAAGCACGCCAAAGTCGAGTATATGCAGCGACATACATTCGGCGACGTACATTCGTTGAACTCCGCAACCGGCTAAAGTTTTTTCTTAGTGCAATTTGCCAGCACGCTGGAGCCGAGTTGAGCAGCCAGTTCATGAAGTATGGCCTGCAGTCATCAGCGTTTACCTCTGTGTGTTTGTGCGCAGCAGTTGGCTCAGTGATTTACTGAATTTCATTTACAGCGTCAGTTGCATCTTGAACATAAAACAATAGATTGTTGCAGCAGTTTTTACAGTTCATTGGCAGGGTGTAAAATGATCAATGTTGTAGTAATTATGATGCTCTTTGCATGAAAAAAAAAGCATGTTCCATTATTTATTATTTTTTTTTTGTGAATTTTGACGTTTACTTAAAAAGTGCAGCTAAAAAATATTTGGCATCCAGGGGTGCATTAACCCCCAAGTATGTGTTGGTTTAAGGGTTAACCATCATTGTTGAAACCTTGATATATACATTATAGTACAAACATCAACGTTAACACTTGACACTAACTTTACTCGCTAAAACTTACCTCTCAGGAGACGGTGGCATCATGCTTGCGTTTCAGATGCTCGTGCATCGCAGTGGTGCTGCCGTGAAAAGAAAGCTCCACTTTGCATAATCTGCATTCAACATTTTTTTCTTTTTCGGTTAAGTGCTCCCACACTTTAGAAAGTTTCTGTCTTAATTTTTTTCCATCTCCTCAAAAAATCCGACTCGCCATTGCAACCACGTTTATTTTCCTCGACATTCTCCTTCTCCTCAGATGTTCTTCTTCATTGGTAGGACTGTGTGTAGTCTTGACAAACGATAACAAACGATACTGGCCCCAGACGTTCATGTAGTGCATTGCAGTTACAAAAACCAATGTGGTCTTTGTGACTGGAGCCTCTATCGAAGGTTCTGTTTATGACGCGTCGACAATAAAAAATACGCATCGATGATTTTTTGTACTCAACGTTGTCGATTACACAGACTAATCATTGCAGCCCTACTCTTGACTGATCTCTCACAAACCGGTATTTCTCAAATCGAGGCAGCCTTGTTTCATTATTTGGTAATTCGCTAAACAAAATTTCAGCACTGCTCAAAAAACAGTTTCTTTGGCAAATTCTCCATCTATGAAAGGTTGCCACACTCTGAGAAATCTTGTAACTTTACTTGGTTGCTTTATTTTTGGTTTCAATTACTTGACTAAAAATACTAGTTTGTTTTTAATAGCCACAAACAGCCCTTTTTATGGCTTCACTTTCCTCCTCAGTTTTCAAACATGGACTGATGTTTGGTTTGATGCACTTAACGTACGGCGCACCACAGTTTCACAACATAACGCACAAACAGCACAATTCTTTTGTTGTATGAATCCATATTTGTTTGTCCAAAAGTCTGGAAATGAGCGGATATCAAGTTTTGCCTTTTTGAGTCATTTTAAGGGCACCGTAGTACTTAATAAAAACACCAGCTTTTGTGTTACAGTCCACAGACTTTACTGGCACAAGTGTGTGACACACGAGAGAATTCTGTAGGTGGTGGTGGTCTGGAGAAAGGAAGGAGAGGATGAGAGGACTCACATGTTTACATATTCTTACCTCGAATGTCTAAGAACTTTCATTTTAAAGGGATGTAAAAACAGGAGTAGGTTTACATGAATTATTTTCCTCAATTTAGTTAGAAATTATTTTTTAAGAGGTCATAATTAATTTATTTCAACTTACTTTGACAATTGTTCCACGTGGCACACGAGCTGTAGGTTACCGACAACTGACAGATTATGAGGTTTCACAACTTGGTAAAACAGCACCAAGTTCAGCAGGATGAGTAAATGATAGATAGATAGATGTGTCACAAATCTGACTGAGTCCTCACTTTAATCTCAAAAGAGTTTGGGTCACAAGTGAACACAAGTTTAGCAACCACCTTCTTAAACAACAATGAAGTCTGTGAAGTGGCCTCATAATTTTCAGTTTAGTATGAATCAGGTCACTAATACTGGCACCTAATTCTTTGTCTATCTATGTTTTCTATTGTTTGTCGATCTCTTGATTTGGATTCTTTTATATAAAACAATTCCTGGTATGGCCCTGGAGACAGAAATATACTTGAAAGACACACTCACATTGTCAAAAGTCTTTTTCTTAAGCTGCCAGTGCCTGTCCCTCTTTTATTGACTCATAACTTCAGCTCAGATGTCAGTTCACTTCACCAGGACTCTCCTTGACAGTTTCGGGCGTCAGCTGATCAGTCTGATCAAACACAGCAAAATGACACCCAGCAATGTCTCCGTATGTCACTCTTTATTAGGTTTTGATTGAAGAAGGAGCCAAAACACAATCCTTTGCAGACTTGATGGACAAAACTTTGCACCAATTAGTAGCAAAAATGTTGGATTTCTGTGCATCCAAAAAACCTACAGTAGCAAGTCCTCTCTTTCCTTTATAACATTTTGTCGGCGCTAGAACTCTGATCTCTGCCCCTGGATTAGTTTCTGCCCTGTAGCAAGACGCTTAATGTGGCCACCACAAAGGCTAAATAATCTCTTCTACTCCAAAGGATAATAACATAGTGCCAGACTGTGAGAGCTGAAGACCACTTGTAGCAGAGTTGGATGTGGGGGCCACATTCAGTCCACCCTGGTAAAGGAAAGCAAGGTGTACAGCAAGAGAGACCCACATGAGACTTCTCTGTTAAACTGCTGAAGGAGGGAATCACTTGGGCACAGAAGACCAAATAGTTGTAAATTTTTTTGCCACCAAAAGAAAACCATTAAGAGTGAAACCTCAAAGACTTTAAACTGCAGTGCAGCCCACAGCTACAAGGAGAAAATGCCAAGAGAGAGAAAAGAATCTGCTGAAGAAAGACAAAGCAAACTGAATATTCGTCCTTGTGTGACAGAGGAAGCTCTCCATGGATACAACAATCTGGACAAAGCATCACCTCCACCTGAGTGACCATAAACCAAGTCAGGAGTTCAGCTGCTCGGAGTCTGAGAAAATCTGACTGTAACTTGGTATTTAAGATAAAGCCAGGGTGAATTCTGGGAGTTGACATCACCATAACTGTGTGAAGGAGAAGACTTTAGCTGATGTTAGGGTCTCATCATAAATTCAGTAAGAAAAGTAAACTACACTTGTATCAGTTCAGAACAGCATCACACACACACACACAACACAGAGGATCTGTAAGTGAGTGACGTCACAATGCTGGCTTTAAAAACTTGCTCTCATAGCTCAGAACTGATTCATCTAACCTTCTGTGAGATCAAACCTGTTAGGTGCCTTTTTATGTAAGTACAAGAAACAGAACCAACTAAGATAATGCAGATTTATGTGTTGTATTATTTCTGAATGTTCCTTATCTTTATAAACTTATATATTTGCATCTTCATTTATTCTGATGTTATGAATATATTGTATTTTCTGACTGGGATTCGTGTCCTCCAGGTGGGTGCTCCAGTTTCCTCCCAACAATCCAAAGATATGTAGATTAGGTGAAATGGCCTTGCTAAATTAAAAATATTGTGTGTGTGTGGTGCGTGTGTGTGTGTGTTTGTGTATTTTTGTGTTCCTTGTGATGGACTGGTTCCTTGTCCTGGTGTTTTCCTTGCCTTGTGTTCAGTATTCACTGGTTTAGGCTCCAACTGCCCTGTGACTTTGCTTTAGATAAACGGGTTAAAAAAATGGAAGGATACAACGATGAATGGATGAATGGATGAATGGATGGGTGAACTCTTTATTGCAGCAGGTGTGTTTGTGTTAGTTGTTGATAAATTGTATGTTACCATGTCTGGGCATCAGACAGAGAAAGTGAAAGATAACTTGGGTGGACTTGACAATTTATGAACTTCAGCCGCAAACTGAGCAGATCTCTTCATAGTTCTGACATTCCAAGCTGGGAGGAGAGAGAAAGACTGGATTTAATGTTCAGTAGTTTGACTCCTGTTCTACAATCTGGCTGTGGTCCTACAATGAGCTGATGGTCAGATGTTGCTATTTCTCATTTTTGTTCTTTAGTTTCTGTTTTGTTTTGATGTATTTGCACAAATCTGTGTCCTCATATGTGGTAGTTCTGTATTTACTGAGTGGTCTTATCTATTCTTGCATTCTGCCTTGTAGTTTGTACTGTTGTTTTGTGCTTCTGAGGAGGCCATGATGGATTGTCCATCTAGCTCTGTGAAGAGGATTACTTGTGTTTGACCCTCACTGCACACCCAGCCTACCTACAGGGGGTCTCTCTGTGAATTGCCCTCCTAAGATTTCTTCCATTTTTTCTTGTCTTCTTAGGGAATCTGGAGTAGGGGGCTCTCCAACACAGGGCCTATTAAAGCCCACTGAGACACTCCTTGGGTGATTTTTGAATATGCAAGAAAAGAAAAATTTTGTTATTTCCAGTGTGAGGTGCGCAGAGTGAAGAGTAAAGCAGACAGGCCTGTTCCTTTTGCTGCTCCAGTGTTGCTCACTCAGTCCTTGAGTATCCCAAACTGCGCTCTGGTTGACAGGTAGTCCATCATCAGGACACCACAGGCTCATCCACCTGCAGATCTCTGAGCTGACCCCTTAACAGGGATGGCTGGGTGATCTTCAAGGCTCTGCATAAACCAAAAAACACATACATAATACACATTTTGATTTAAAAAAAATCTCAGTCCTGTAAATAAAACATCTGAGGTAAGTAACTTATAAAAGTTATATATAAAATATAAATAAAAGAGTTTTAGAATTCCTTTAAATTGCCTTCTTCCTGAATTCAACAGAATCGTTTGTGTATTTTGCGTATCTTACTTGACTCCAGAAAATGACAACGACAGACAACATCCTCACATGTACTGACATGACGTGTTTAAGTTCTCCAGGCCTTTCACCAGTTTCTTTACTTACACATTCCAGTTTGTTTTTATTATTTTTAGTGTTGTGTGAACTTCACATTTCCCAGTTAGTCGATGTGATCACACACACCAGTGCGCCTTCAAACTGTCTTCTGTATTTGACGTTCTCTACAAGCCCAAACTCAGTCTTGCATCAATTAAATTAATCCTTTTTTTCAATCTTTCATTGTCATTCCTGTTTGTTAAATCAAATCTAAGTTGTGTCATGAAATGTAAAACAAATGTTTTGTAAAAATATCAGGAGTCAGAAAGAGGAAAAGAAAACACAAAGTGAACATGAATTCTGATCTGACCACGCGTGTCCTCTTATGTGTCCAAACAGAAGCAGCTGGGGGCGACACTGAGTGCCATCAAGAGGAGACTTGAGAAGAGAGAGAAGACACTGAAGGAGACGAGGTGGGTGATGGAGGAGATGAAGGTGAGTGGAGTATAAAGACAACACTTCATAGTCAAAGGCTTTCTCTGTACCAAAGATAATAAGATCTCTGTGTGTTAGATTTTATAAGTGAACAGACACCCGTGACCCTGTGGTTGGGATATAGCGGGTTGGATAATGGATGGATGGATATATTACATTAAACAGAAAACGAAGGTGTTAAAGGTAACTGTCAACCTTTAACAAATCTGGTTTCGTCTTGTGATATTACATTATTCAGAAGTAAAATTGGTCCGTATGATGCACATTGTGATAAATGGTTATTTTTCTTTGAAAAAACAGGAATTAAAACTTGGTGAAAACATTGTGGGGCAACTTTGTTGTCTCTAGCTTCTCTTAACATTGCTAATAAATTCCACTGGGTTGCAATTAGGGCCCATTGTTTTCCCACTTTTCAGTGAGTTTACAGTATTTAGTAGTTCTAACAGTGTCAGAGGTTTGTCCAGTTCCTCTGTGCTAAGAGTGTCCAGCTGTTGTATTTGCATTACATCAATGAACTCCAAAGATTGTGTCTCGTCTTCTTTAAACTGAGTAGAATATAAAGACTTATAGTACTTGCTAAATGTGTGAGTTATATTTTTATGATTTATGACTATATGTCTGGGTGGTGGTCTCCAACTGACTTGTCTTCTGCAAATAAAGTACCAACAGTCACTCCAGCTAATTCAAACTGACCTTCATGGTATCAAAATAACAACAAATATGCCTTGTGATTGGTTATTCTCATTAAGTAAGTCAATCCTAAATCTTTATCCTATTTATTCAGATGACTGTGGAAAGAGAAATCAAAGAAAGTGAGAATAGCTTCACTGCTCTGATACGGTGCATTGAGGGAGCCCACAGGAAACTGACTGAGAGGATCAGAAAACAAGAAAAGAGAGAAATGGAGAAGGCTGAAGGAGTCATGGAGCAACTGAAGAAGGAGATTGAGGAGCTGAAGAGAAGAGAAGCTGAGCTGAAGGAGCTTTCAGAGACCAAGGACCATCTCCACTTCCTGCAGGTGAGAGCGACACTTCACAGGGAGTCTGAACAGACTGGGGTGTGTGGGACCTGAGAACATTTAGAGTGAAATTTTAAAGATCTGAGGTGTTTGTACAACATGACAAGAACAGGCCATTCAGCCAAACACGGATTGCTTTTTCATATTTCCTTAACATTTCAAATATTATTTTTACAAATATCTCAAAGTTGGTAACTTCATGTACATGATCATGTGCATTTTTTAATGAAGTGTAAAAGATAACACCTAATAAAGGATGGTGCCAACTCTTCTGCTAGGCCACCATCTAATATCTAAATCCTTAAACTGATGAGATTCAAATCCTTCAGCATTTTCTCACAGTTCAGACACCAGAGTACAATCTCATCTCTCATCTTTCTTGTGTGCTTTTCTCTCACACTGCAAACAACAATCCTGATGTCCACTGTGTTTTGCAGATGTTAGGGAGATTCTCTTCTTGATTTAAACTCCTCACATGGTGGTCGCTATATAACTAAGCTTGCCATAGCTTTCTCTACTTTGTGTGGCTAATGATGGGGATGAAGACACAAAGGATCCCAAGATTTTCTCACAAATCACACTTCTGACCTGCAGAAATTCAATTGTATAATCATACTGAAGAGCTATCTCCCTACATATGTTTGTTATTTTTTGCATTTAATTTAATTAAGTTTGTCTCAGAACCATAAAAAGCCCAATGACTTGTTTTGTGTGACAAGTTAATTCTGGACCCTCCTGACCCCTCAATCCCTTTATCTTGACTCGCTTCTCATGGAGTCCTGTGTGAAAAGCTTATTGATAGTTAAGGTCGATAATCTCTGATGCTTCATTACACTCCACCAAATATTTTCTCATAAACATTCAACAAGTCAATGACAGGCTTTCTTACCATCTAAACCCACACTGACTACCCACCACACGGATCCTTAATTCAGAAGAGCCCCCTCTTATCAGCATTACTTACTTTTTAATGTCTCCTTTCTGAAATCTCGTCCCCTCTTCTCTCCTAATGCAGACTTTGTCATCTTGCTGTGTCCTTCCTGCTGATGGAGACTCGCTGAGCTTCACTGTCACCGCTGATTTCTCATCTGAAGACCTGAGAAAGAAGCTGTCAGGTCTGACAAAGAGTGTGGAGAGGATCAGCCAAGGGGACATCACGACAAGGACTCCATCAGGTACAGCGTCTGGTGAAATTGTGTTTGTTATTAAAGGCCATTAGGAGGATCAGAGTGACAGTAAAAGGACAATGAGGAAGGCCTGCTCTTTAACGTTTATCTGACATTATTTGCTGTTAAGTATTTTTTACTATAATAGTGCCTTTCACTTTGATTAGCTGAGGGATAACAAACTCTCTAAATCATTCATTTCGCATCCGAGTGGCAGCCTTTCCAGCAGCTCCGTATATGACTTTATCTTTTTACCTTTTTATCTCTATTTTCTCTATTTCACTGATCACTTCTACCACTTTCTTTTATGTGGAATTGCTCCCTGGACACTTTTTACTATTTTTACTACTTGACATGGATTTTTACACTCCGAGACTCGCCTATTCAAGTAGTCAAAGCACTGAGAAGAAATGCTCATGCCGGTGTGGTTCCTTATTTACCTGATGAGGCAAGAAGACGATATCGGGGCAGCCGAGCTGGCGCAAAGATTAAAGATAAGATAAAAGCCAGGCAACTTTAGAGAAAATGGCGTTATAAACCGTCGGTGCCTTCTGTGATCCTGGGAAATGTGAACTCACTACCAAATAAGATCGAGGAATTGGCTGTGCTGGTGAAAAATGTCAGAACCTACAGAGAATGCAGCTTGCTGTGTTTTAGTGAAAAGTGGCTAACAACTACCATCCCAGATGCTAACGTGGAGCTACCCGGGTTTAGCACAGTTAGAGCGGACAGAGACGTAAGTACCTGTGGAAAGAAGAAAGGAGGAGGACTCGCTCTCTATGTCAATACAAAGTGGTGCAACTCAGGACATGTAAACGTTAAAATCTCCACTTGCTGCAGGGACATCAAACTGTTGGCAGTAAGTCTGCGTCCCTATTACTTGCCCAGAGAGTTTGGACACGTGATTGCTGTTATTGTTTACATCCCCCCTCAAACGAACGTGGAGATAGCGAGTGACGTCATCCATTCCGCAGTCGCTAAGTTACAAACGCAGCACCCTGAGGCACTTGAGACTTTAACCATGTAACGCTGGACAAAACATTACCTGCCTTCTCCCAGTATGTGGATTGTCACACTCGGGGAAACAGGACTATCGACCTACTGTATGCAAACGTTAAAGACGCATACAGCGCCATCCCGCTGCCTGCGCTTGGGAAAGCAGATCATAACCTGGTTCTGCTTCAGCCTCACTACAAACCAAGAGTGAGGGCGCTACCTACAACCACACGCTCATTCAGGAAGTGGTCCCCTGAGGCAGAGCAGGCTGTGAGAGACTGGTACTAAGGAATGGGATATCCTGCTGGGGTCACATAGTGAGAACATTGAAGAGGCTGTTGAATGCACAACTGATTACATCAACTTCTGTATGGACATTGTAGTTCCAGTAAGAACAGTACGCTGCTATGCTAACAACAAGCCATGGATTACAAGTGACATCAAAGGCCTTTTGAACCAGAAGAAAAGGGCTTTTAAAGACGGTGATCAGCATGAGCTCAAGTGCGTGCAGAAGGAACTCCATGTCCAGCTCAGGGCGGCGAAAGAGCAGTAAAGGAGAAAGCTGGAGCAGAAGTTGCAGAACAACAGCATGAAGGAAGTGTGGGATGGGATGAAGATTATCACTGGCTGCAGCTCGAAGTGAGGTGCCACCATCGAGACAGACGTAGAGAGAGCTAACCAAATGAACAACTTCTTTAACAGGTTTGATCACCCTGACCCACTCTGAACTCGGAGTACTGCATCCTCCAACCATCCTTCTGCTGATACCAGCATAGGTGAGACATCCCCACCCACAATTACAGCAGCCCATGTAAGCAGAGAGCTGAAAAGACTTCGTGCCAGCAAAGCAGCCGGTCCAGATGGAGTATCGCCACGACTGCTGAAGGCCTATGCGTTGGAACTGGGGAGTCCTCTACAGCGCATCTTCAACCTGAGCCTGGAATAGGGGAGAGTCCCAAGGCTTTGGAAAACATCTTGTATCACCCCTGTCCCAAAGGTATCATGTCCTAGTGAGCTGAATGACTTCCGCCTGTTGCTCTGACGCCACATCTGATGAAGACCATGGAGCGGCTGCTGCTTCACCACCTGAAGCCACAGGTCCGCCACGCCCTTGACCCTCTGCAGTTCGCATACCAGGAGAAGGTGGGAGCGGAGGATGCTATCATCTACATGCCTCACCGATCCCTCTCCCACTTGGACAAAGGCAGTGGTGCTGTAAGAATTATGTTTTTGGACTTCTCTAACGCCTTCAACACCATCCAACCTCTGCTCCTTAGAGACAAGCTATACTTTCTGAGAAGGTTGGCATCCTTCAACATCTGCAGTAAGATGCTGCAGATGTTCTACCAGACAGTTGTGGCGAGTGCCCTCTTCTACGCGGTGGTGTGCTGGGGTGGCAGCATAAAGATGAAAGACGCCTCACGCCTGGACAAACTTGTTAAGAAGGCAGGCTCTATTGTAGGATTAAAGTTGGACAGTTTAACATCTGTGGCAGAGCCGACGGGCACTAAGCAAACTCCTGTCAATCATGAAGAATCCACTGCATCCACTGAACAGGATCATCTCCAGACAGAGGAGTAGCTTCAGTGACAGACTTTTGTCACTGTCCTGCTCCACTGACAGACTGAGGAGATCATTCCTCCCCCACACTATGCGACTCTTCAATTCAATTCAATTACTATTTAATTTAATATTGTTTCTTTGTATCAGTATACTGCTGCTGGATTATGTGAATTTCCCCTTGGGATTAATAAAGTATCTATCTATCTATCTATCTATCTATCTATCTATCTATCTATCTATCTATCTATCTATCTATCTATCTATCTATCTATCTATCTATCTATCTATCTATCTATCTATCTATCTATCTATCTATCTAATCAACTGCTCTTAATCAGATGTTTTGGAATTTTAAGTTGAAATGTTATACTTCTTATACTTTTTCCATATACTGTCATTAAAGGTCCTTTTTCACTTAATTTAGGGATTCTTTTTATGTTCCTTGCTTTTCTCAACTTAAGATTAATGAACAGAAATGTGTTTTAAATGGCTAAGGCAGTTCAGTGCACAAATGAATTGTTTATTTGAGAACAGTGAAGACGTTAATGGAATCAAATTGAGCTCAGCGTCAGTGCTTTATAACATCAGGACATCTCAATCTGCTCCTGCTGTCTTCGTTGTCCATTACATTCTGCTGGATGGAGTCCACGTTAAAAGTTCACGTTCATCCATTTTCAGCTGTGCTCCCCCTGGGCTCTCATGTTTTATATACCTGCTGTTGTTAGCTCAGACGTCATGTCTCCCACCGACATTTAAAGAGGATTTTACTCACCAATAGCATTTTATTTGATATATTTTGGTGGTGAAGATAAGCAAATTGGAGGACTGCATTAGAATTCTGAGTACTCAAGGACCACCTGAACATTTCAGTGAGTGCGGTCACTTTTAAACACACTTTATAAATTATGTATTACTTTTATTTACACATAAAGACAGCAATTTATTTAAACACAAACTAAGTTCAAGAAGCCAAGGGCACAGGGTCCATCTCAGCCATCCATCACATTAGACATAAACTGTATGTGTGTATTGTGAAAATAAGCAGAGAGAGTGGGCACAAAGAGTTGGGGTACCACCCTGAAATACCCCATTTAATGAAGAATATGAAATAAAAAGCACAAAGATGGAGCACAATGATGACATCTGCTGCAAACAAAGGCTGTCAAGTTAAAGTCACTTGTGAGTCTGAGCTCCGTCTTCCTCAGTCACAGATCTGTAATGAACACCCACTTCTGGTGACATTTTAAAGTGATGTCACTGAAGAGGCGGAGCTTAGTTAGCGGGCTGTGGAAGTGACGTCACTCATCTTGTGGCCTGTGAACTCACTGAAGTGACGACATTAGCAGGAGCAGCACCCTCTCGACTCAGGGTGGGATTTCTTAACTAGATGGAGCACTGAAGATGTCCCCAAAAACTACACACACTCTCCAATAATGAAGGTGGTCTTTCTTTATCTTTGGCTCAAGAAGCTCCTCCAACAGGAAAAAATTAAGAGAAAAAAAAATGCACAAGAACAAAACAAAACAAGTGTGTGTGTGTATTTACTGTACAATAAGAAAAAATCAATTACAGCAATCCCAAAATCAAAAACTATCCCAACAACAAATAAGTATATATATATATATATATATATATATATATATATATATATATATATATATATATCTCCACCAAAAAGTATCACCAGGAGATATATAACTATATATACAAAAGAATATCTACAAAGCAGCCAACATCACAGCTGCTCCTCCAATAGCTCGGCTTTTTCTTTCAGGAGCTCCGCACTTTCAACCATCTGCGCTGTGCAGGCTGCTAGGACACCAGCGTGTAAAACTGGATCCGTGCGGAGAAGCCCATACTGGTCATGATGATACGGCTCCACATGTGCCAGGACTTGCAGCGCCTCACAATGCTCACCCGCTAGGCGGCCCCTTGTTCTCGTGGCAGCGCCTTCAATATACAAACGGTAAACGCACTTCGTTTACGATGGCATACATTTAACCTTATAAATAACGCTGATCTGTTTAAGGCTTCTTTGACTTAAATTTTCTAACATAACATTAGCACACCAGGCAGATGATACTCTCGAGTAAAAGACAAATGACAACCTGAGAGCATCAAGGGAAAGAGTCAATGATCTGATGAGACAAACATTGAACTCTTTAGACAGAAGACCAAGCAGGATTTGTGGAGAGGACCAGTCACTGCTCACCACCCGCCTAATGCCATCTCTACAGTGAAGATGGTGGTGACAGCATCAGGCTATGGGGACAGAGTGACAGGTCAGAACTGAGGGGAGAAGTGCAGTCAAATACAGAGAGGACTTGAATTAAATGTCTGAATACTTCTAGGAAGGAGATGTTGCAGTTTTGATTTGTAATAAATTTGCAGACCTTCCTGAAGACCTGCACTCACTTTGTCATTATGGGTTACTGAGTGTAGACTGATGAGCACAAAAGGCACATTAATTCATTTAAAATTAAATCAATAACACAGTAAAGTATCCAGAAAGTGAAGCGGTCTCAATACTCTCTGACTCCCTGTATAATTATTATTAATATCAATTAATTTGCCAGCCCTTTTATATTTTATAAATGTTTTAACTCCTCTGCATATGTAATACGTTGTAATACGTGTTTAAGAACTAAACTAAGATCCCACAGTTTCTAATCTTCTTCTCTTTTCTTTTTATTTTCAGCTCATGAAGCTCCAGTTTTCACCCTCCAGCCTCCTAAACCTCAGTGCAGAGACAAATTTTTAAAATGTGAGTTTGTGCTTTGACTGAATGGATCATCACAATAAAAATCATTGAAGTTTTAATAGAGCAGGACAGGCTTAGGATAAGAAAGTCTAAGTGTTGTGTGACTGAGGGGCTGAGAGTGATGGGGGTCCTGTGACTGGTGCATTATGGGATAGAGAGACTCAGGCAGTGAATCACCAAAGCCGTCTGTTGAACCCAAGTCTTGATGTGTCCAAAAATGTTTAGAAAAGAAAAGAAAAGAAAATCCACGTTATAGGGTGCACTTACTTTTTCACACGACTGTATATACAGACACAGTATTGATTTCAAAATGAAGCACAATTGTATGTGAAATAAGTTAAAGCTGACAAAAGTCCTCGTCGTCCTCCATTCTTGACTCCACAGAGCAGACAATTTGCTTTGAGTTCTTGACTTCACAAATTTTAAACATTAAAACAAATGAAAATGGCAGAGACAATTATTGGGGGTCCTTAGAAGTTTAAAGACCTCATTAGACTCTTGTGACATCTCCAGCTGAATGATTCCTCTAATGAGTGTCACCGGGGTCTTCAGTCACTCAGTCAAGTCCTCACTCTGCTGTGTTGTGTCATTGTGCGCCTCACACTGAACAAGGGCAAGAGAAGAGTAGGAGATGAAGAAGGTCACAGCCTAGGGTGGTCAAGGTGAAGACTACAAGACCACCTCCACAGAGCTTCATGTTCCAGTGAGCACAGCTGCTAATATTCTCAAGATGTTTGAGGGTCCGTAGGACTGTAGCCCACCTCCCTGATGAGACCACAAGAGTAAAGCTGACCTCAGATTAAACAGAAGGAGAGTTAGTAGGAGAAAAAACAAGAAAACATCAAGAGAGACTCAGGTGGACCTCCAAGATCAAAGGACAACAGTGTCAAGTCACACCATCTGTTACTGTGTCAATGACAATGGGCTCCATGGTAGAGGACCCCACTTCTGAAGGACACACGCAGACTGGAGTTTTTCTAAACTGAGTGTTAATCAGCCACAGTGCTGGAGAAGAACCTTTGGACTGAAGAAACCAAATGAGAGCTTAATGGTGAGTCACAGCAGCTCTGTGTCCACATAAGAAAAAGCGACTCCATTAATGGTCTCAGGTTAATGGTCTGTGAAGGTCACAATGAAATCAGCAGATCATCAAGGTGTTTGGGAGCGAATGTCACAAAGATGAGACCACCAAGAATGGGGGGAAAAGAAGACATTGGAATGTTGTGAAGTGTCTGCTGTGAGCCCTGAACTGAATCCAAGTCAACATCCATGGAAAGAGCTGAACGTCACAGCTGGGAGAAAAAAGGCCATCAGAAGTCATGACGAGTGGGCTGGGTGGGCAGTGAGAGGAGCAGAAGTCTCATCCAGAGCCACAGGAAGGGCTTGATGGCAGTTATTACCTCGAGATAATGAGCGACAAAACATGAGGTGACGGTCTCAATCACTTTGTGTGAGCCAACGGAATTTGGTTTATTGTGTCAAATAATCTGTGAAATACAAAGAAAGAGTCTGCTGTGTGGAATAAGAATGGCGGGTGACAGTCACTGGGGTCAGTTTACACTTATTTGACTGAAAAGTGGGATTTGTGGTTAAAAAGTGGAAGGGAACCAAAACTACTGGGGGCAGGTCAGTGATAGAAACATTAGAGAGACAGACGTGAAAGGTGCTATATAATATAGAGATATGAAAGTCACTATGTACTGTAAGAGATGGGAAAGAAATGATGTGATAGATGGAGAGAGCAAAGAGAGATAGAATATGACACATAAATATGAAAGGCACTATATAAGAGAAAGATGAGAAAAGCACATAAATAATAAATAATAGAAAAGACATTATAACACTGAGAGAGAAAATGACAAAAAGGAATAGGAGTTAAGGACAAATACAGTAGACAGACGTGAAAGGCACTATAATAGATATACATGAAAGACGCTATATAATGGATAAAGGAAGAATGCAGTGTGGTATGGTGATGAAGAATTTGGACTTCAAACCCTAAAGTTGTGGGTTCAAATCCCACTGCTGACACCACTGTGTGACCTGAGCAAATCACTTCACCTGCCTGGACTACAATTGGACAAAGAAAAGAAAAGGAAACAATGGAATCTCATATGATGGGAGTCACCTTGGATAAGAATGAAAGTCAAATAATAAAAAGAGATGACAGGAAACACATGAAAGCAGTGGTTCTCAACCTGTGGGGCAAACCCCACTAGGGGGGCACAAAGTAACAAAAAGGGGGACGCAAAGATGTGAAAAAAACAAAACAAGAATCAAATATATGAAAAAACATCTGTTGGAACCAAAACAAATTAACTTAAACTCCATTCTGATACTAGAACAATAAATATAGAGTTAGATAAATGTCGATAAAAGTTAAGTAGGTATAATAAAATATGCATCTACATTTCAAAAAAATGTTAGGGGGGCGCGATATAAAACTGTTATGAAAACTCTGGTCGCAAATACTTAAAGGTTGAGAAACGTTGCACTAAACAAAGAAAGAGACAATGACAGATGAGAAAGGCACTATATAATAGATAGATAGATAGAAGGTTCTTTTTGCAACTTTTACCAAAATAATTTTTGAGGTTATAAAGTGTGACAGTGCATTGATTTTAAATAAAACAATTGGACTGTGACAATAAAAAGTGTCATTTAACAAAGCCAGTGGTCACTCTGGACAGTCCATTAGCACTCAGACCTTAACTGTGAGCTTATGGTGTTCATCATAATTTTTGGCGACTGAGACAGATTTCCTCACTCGTTTTCTTTTCTCATCTTTCAGACTTCTGTCCCCTCACACTGGACATCAATACAGCACACAGAGACCTCCGTCTGTCTGAAGGAAACAAGAAGGTGACACGTGAGTGGAGAGACACTGAATATCCTGATCATCCTGACAGATTTGACATCTATTTCCAAGTTCTGTGCAAAGAGGCTCTTACTGGGACTCGCTGTTACTGGGAGGTGGAGTGCAGTGGAGACTTCGTGATGATTGGAGTCGCATATAAAGGGCTGAGCAGGAAAGGAGGGGGCTGGGAGTGCGGTCTTGGAAACAACGACAAGTCCTGGAGTTTGCGGTGGTCTCATTCCCAGTACTCTGTGTATCACAATAACAAGGAGACTGTAATCAGCGCCCCCTACAGCCCCAGAATAGGTGTGTATCTGGACTGGCCTGCTGGCTCTCTGTCATTTTACAGCGTCTCACACACAATGACCCTCCTGCACAGGTTCAACACCTCCTTCACTGAGCCCCTCTATCCAGGGTTTTGGCTTGATCTTCACTGCAGTGTAACAATCAGCCATTTGGCACCATGTGACCACTGACCAGTACCCCTCACCGGTCACTTGATGTCCCCAAAAGCGCAGGTCCTCTTTGTGTTTTTAGTTTACGGTGAAATGAAATTTACAGGATGGGTGGGTTGAGGTGGGTTGGGGGGCAACACCTCTGTGAGTGAATTTGTGGAAGAGAACGCACGGTGTGTGCGGCTGTCAGGGTCTCCATTATTATTGTGTTTCAGTAGCCAATCAGGTGTGTGTGTCATAATGAGGGGGCGGTGACACCCCAGACCTATAAATACCAGACTGACCAGCAGGGGTCACTGTTGATTCACAGCCACATGTCATTCAGTCAGACACCCCAACAATTGCTGTGGCCGCTGAGTGTCATTGAATGTCACCTGTTAGTCAGTCTATATAGCGCCTTTCAATGCCTATCTAAGTATCAAGAGCCTCATTCCAGTGACTATTTAGAAACACAGAGTGACTGAAGTGACTGGACTGCTGGCCTCCAAACAGACATTGTCTGCCCCTCTATTAGTTACTCAGGTGGTATGTCACCTCTGAATGAATTCACTGTGAATGTCAAAAGATGAGGACTCACCGCTCAGTCACATGTTGGCCATTCTAATGGAATTTAGTGTTTTACTGAGTCACTTGGTGTAACATTAGACATTAAACTGCACCTCCTCCTGTTCCCACTGTCACCCAACCTCAAGGAGATGAGTCAACTGACTGAGTTCACCTTCACTATTGGTGTTCAAAGTGACAATCAGATTTGACACTTGTGACACTTTTATCTTTCCACTGACACACACACACATTCCCAGGATTAATTTACATTTCCCTCAGGCCTGACCAGCAGATGGCGACTATGACTTCTAAATCTGTCATCTTCATGGAGCCTAAGGGGTTAAAAGGAAGAGGAGAAGGTGAAAAGGAGTGAGGGGTGAGGATGATAGAGAAGAGAGTCAGGGTGATAAAGGGTGAGATGAGTGACCTGAGACAGAGTGAGTCAGATGAGTGTGTCACTTGTGTGTTTGTGAGTTTTGTTCCTCCCACCTGATTTTCTCCTCTTTGACTCGCCACGCGCTGATGGCCGTCCTGTGATCACAGATTGTATTCCTCGTTGATCAAATCCGTATCTCGATGTGTCACTAACGTCTGATTCTTTAAGCACTCGCTCATCGGACAGGTTGTCACCCGATGAGCTCTTCACTGCTGACCTAAGCCCTGCTGCCCTCTTCTCTCTCCTGTCACCTCGGCCATTGCTGGCCCCACTGTGTGACCTCATAAAGCCACTGGTCTGTCTGGTCACTCAGGTCCTCGTCACAGCTGCAAACTGTTCAAACGCTACAAGTGTTCGATCTCTACAGTCTGACAGCCATGTTGTCCTTTCGTCTGGATGTTTGTTTTGGTTGAGGTTGTCTCCTGCTGACCTTGGGGGCTTTTAGAGCTCAGAATTAATGAAATGGAAATGTCAGTCAGCAGTGTGGGCAGGTGAGCAGGTGGGCACCATCAGGGCAAAATGTCATTTAAAAGTCGATGAGCACACTGAACATATTGTCAGTCACTGATAATCGACTCCACATCAGCTCCCAGACGCTGGTCATGTGACTTCCACCTTAACGACTTTCCTGTGACTTTCAGGGCTGTGACATCAGCTGATTCTTCTGGAGCCAAACTGCTCCCTCCATAATAAAAACAGGAAAAATTAGGATGTAAAGTGTTTGGTGAGATCTAAAAAATATTCAGAATATTAACATTACCTTGAATGACAGTTTGGTTTTGTAAGAATTAATTATGTAAAAGAATATTTACTTTAAATTAATCTTTCATCAATTTTAATTAGGTATTATATTCACAGAGATTAAATGCCTATTATTGATTCAGACAGTCGGTTTCCAAACCGCTATATCCCAACACAGGGTCATGAGGGTCTGCTGGAGCCAATCCCAGCCAGCACAGGGTGCAAGGCAGGAACAAATCTCAGGCAGGGCACCAGTACACCGCAGGGCACAAACACACACACATATACACGAAGCACACAATAGTTTAGGACTAGCAATGCACCTAAACTGCATGTCTTTGGACTGTGGGAGGAAACCGGAGCACCCGGAGGAAATCCACTCGGGGAGAACACAGGGAGAACATGTAAACTCCATGCAGGGAGGACCCAGGAAGTGAACCAGTGTCTCCTAACTGCGAGGCAGCAGTGTTACCACTGTGCCACCATGCTGCCCCTATTATTGCTTCACTGTTTGTAAAATTTTTTTTAATTAAGTATAGCAGTTATTTGTCAAATCTGTTCATTTGGTAACTTTTGATTAGTAAATTCCTCTGATCACATCTCAGGTTTTCTATGTTGTAAAGATATTAGGACTTCTCATTTATGATTAATCCTCTTTAATAAAAGGACAAGTGTCTTTGTGTCTGTCTGTGTATATATCTTGTTCCTTTGTCACTGTGTTTCCAACAGATGGTGCCTCACAAATATTAGCACTGCTTTTATGACTCCCATACAAATCAATATAATCCAGTTGCAGAGCCGCAGCACCAGACGTCACCACTGATATCGGCCAGCAGTTTTATGACAGAATGTTTGTCAGGGTGTATGTGATTAGTGTGCACCATACCGGCCTGTAAACCTCTCAGCTGGCACACAACCAGACCTGTGGCAGTTTCTTGGGCTCAGCTCTGGAAATACAATGGCATATAGCATAGACATATGCATTGCGTTTGTCACTCCAACAGGTGGCACATCACAAACATTTGTTCTAATTCAATTTACTACTACAAATATTTGTGATACCCTCTCAGTTGGAAAGACAATTGCAATGCATTTGACTGTCCAACAGATGGTGCACTGCAAACATTAACACAGATCTACCTTGATTACTTAGAATCTTAGAGGTGTAGAACAGAGAGTTTCATAATAAAAAGTGATATTTGATAAATATATATGTCACACATGTGTGCATGGTAGCCAGCCACAAGGACCAAAAGAAAGGAATTCCATACCCAGCTGGGGGGTGGTGGGGTGCATTCAACCCTCTTATTTTGTCCCAGAGGACCAGACATGGGAAATTCCACCTGAATATGAAGATGTCACTTCCGCCTCAGCTCTGAGGACTACATCACATCCTGTCCCGGCCACAAGGACCACATCACTTCTGCAAACCTCCCTATAAAACCCCACTCCCTTCCTCTGTTTATCAGTTCTGTTTTGGACTCCGTTCATTGTTGTGCTGAACATTCTGATTGCTTTGCAGCCAAGGTCAAGTACAAAGATGACTGCCCCAAAGCTTTGTTTTGTGTCAAGGTGCTTTATTTCATAGTGGTGTAGTTGGCAGGATGGCCTCTATAAAGAGACAGGAGAAGAAACTCAAGAAGCCTCGACACAACCTCCAAAGCTCCCGCCATTAAGGACTCAGGTAGGAAGTTACCGTCTGTACGTTGCTGGATTGGAGTCAGTTGGTGTGGGTAGTGGGGAACCAAGGGGTGCTTCGACACAGGGCTTTAATCTGAAGCCCTGGGCAGGTGAACGAAGGCCCCACAGACTAGAGCCAGGCTCAGAAAGCGATCATTGGAGACTGAGTATGGTCTCTTGGTAGGAGGGCCCGCTCAATGGAGCCCACAGGGGGAAAATCGTCATATAAATGTGGGGGTGCCCCAGGTTGGCAGGCGAGGAGGATGAATCAGTGGTAATATAAACCCCACCTGCCGACCGCTCTGCAGGCCATAAGATTACGGACTAAAGTCGGCTGCTGGCTATGGTCAGGTCACAATAGCCCTTGGCAGATTGTGCAACAAATAGCCTGTGCATTACTCATTACTGCTCAGAGGACTTTCCAGCGAGTTTCATTTTTCGATTACACGTAAACTATATTTTATACACAAAACGTCTGAGAAAGTAATGTTGGGTTTTTAAAAAAAAAAATTTTGGTTTTACTTCAAAGGATTTTTAGTTGTAAGTTGTCTATTTATTTAATTCATGGTTCCCTACTACAGATTAACTACATCGGGTTGAACTATTTTAGTTGCTAACACATACGATTACAGTTGATATAATTACAGTCCAAAGTTACTTTTAAAGATTTCAGATTCTAAGTTGTCTATTTATTTACATGAAGGTTCCCCCCTCCAGATTAACTATATTGAGTTTAACTATTAATGGCTAACACAGACTATAACAACTGATACAATTACAGTCAGTTAGGTCGGGTTCTTCTTAAAGAAGGATCTACAATTACTATGAAGGATTTTTAGTTTAGAGTTGTCTGCTTACTTCTATCAGGGATCTTTACTGCTGACAATTCTATACAGAGTCTAGCTATAGACTGCTAACTCACACTATTCAAACAGATACAGTTACAGTCTAGCTTCTTACAATAGTTCTATCTAGTAATGAATACATCTAACACAGTCGCCAATGTCAATTTAAACAATGCTAATGTAACCAATTCCACAATATCAGAGCAGGACTAGGAATGTTAATGCAATCTTTCTACACAGGTAAGGCAGCAAAAACAACATATGCAAACAGGAAAGCAATAATATGTACGTCCTAGCAGTTAAGAAAAGACCACCACTTGGTTCTAGAAAACAACCCTGTGGTCGCTATACTATACCGCTTCTCTTGATCTCAATTGCTTGGAGGTCCAAACGTAAATTGTATTATTTAGAATGAAAGAAGGGTTAAGCAAATAAAAATCAATAGCTGCACAACGCCTTTCCTCTCTTTCAAGGCTTCCTCAGTTGCAAAAAATAAAATCAAAAGCAGGTAAAAGCTGAACACCAGTCCAACACAGCAGCAGTCTCTCTGTATTCTTCCAGAATAAGTGAGCCCCTACTAGTGTCTTCCAGCTACCCATACTTATACCTCCCTTCCCCTGGTCTTCAGGAGTGTTAGTCCCATTGATCCTTCAGAAAGTCATCACAGACATCACTTTAGCCCAGGCTCTGTTGTGGAGTGCTAATGGCTCTTAACGACTCTCACCCTGGCCAGCCTGCCAGCAAATTCCAGAGAGGATCAAGGTCCATTAACCTTACCACTGTCCTAATCCTCTTGATTGCCTGGTCTTTGTGCCCTGATTGCCCTGTGAATGCTCCAGATACTGGGAGTATGATTAAAGGAATACTTGGACAATGGAGTAGTTGGTTTATAGTGGTTGCTGACCTACTCCTGTTTTGAGTGACAGCTGTATTCCTTTCTTCTCTGAGATATCCCTAAGGGATCATCCCCTATTAGATCTCCCCTAGAGATTTATTAAGAAACCACGTCTTGTGTGATTCAGCTGTTCTTTCTCTATTACTGCACTTCTGTCATTAAACCCATTCTGGATACTTCTTGCTTGTATTTTGGTGTGGGTTTGGGTTGGACTCAGTCTGGCTGGGCACCCTTCTGGCTAGTAAGCCCTGAATGAGTGTACCTCCGCTTGGATCCTCATCATCCTGACCCTCTGTGGCAAAGGAAGGTTTGCACTGGGTTATGGCTCCAAAGGATGCTCTGCCTGTTCAGGCCTGGGGTTCATCCCTGGTCCATTTCCCTCTGTGGGCCTTCCCATCGCCTGACCCTGAGTGGTGATGTTTGTGGGTGGTTTAGGAGTGTTCAGGTTCGACGCTGACCGGGGCTCGAGTTCGTGGCCTGCCTTGTCGGGCTTTGCTTGTTACTAACTGTCCCTTCTCCATTGTCTGCCATGTTCCCTCCTGGCCAGAGAGGGCTTTTATGTCCTCCTGCTGTTCTTGAAGTAGTCTTGCCCGGTAAGGCCTAGCCTCATCCATCAGCCAATTTTCATCATCCTTAACCTTCTCTAACCCTGGATTCAGCTTACTTAACCTTTCCACCTAAGGGGCGGCATTGGGCTCCTGGGAGGTCTGGACTGTGTTGAGCCTCAAATTCACTCCTGGTCCCACGTTACCTCCAGACATGGTCAGGTCCGGTATGTTCAATCTGAGTGGTGAGTTTTTAGTTTGGAGAGTGTGCTCAATATTGTTCCCTCTGGTATTTTTTAATCTAGTTTTTTCACCGCCCATTTGTTTGCTACTGTGAACACTTCCCCCCGACTTGTTGAATTCGTCCCGTACTGCCTCCTTTAAATCCTTCTGTAATTTTTCTTGTAATGCATGTCCAGAATTGCCAGCGTGTGTTGAGCCCAAGCAGAGTTGTTTTGAAAAAGTAGCTTCGCCATTGCTGAGCTCGGAAACACTGGGCACAAGTTCTGGGTCATCACACCCAGGCATCGCTGGATAAAGGATGGGAACTTTATGGCTTCTCTATTCTTCACAATCACATGTTGATGGTTTTCTTGGATGAGTTCTTGTGTAATTTTAGCTAAACTGGTTAGACTTGCCGTTTTTTTTAGATTAGTATTTACTTTTAATCCGGAAGTTTCTTTTACAGTTAGTTTTATCCTATTTTGTGTTTATTCTTGCAAGTTGGCCTTCTATTTCTTTTTTCGTTTACACTTAAGTTATTTTTTTCGCTCAAAGGCTTTTAGATACACTTTCAAAAAACAACTGTACATTTTATGGTAAAAAAGTGTCATCTGCAGTCACCAGAAATTTAACATAAAAATTAAATCTAAAATGTTTTTTGAATAATGGTACAGTTTCATGTGGACCTTATATTATTTAAAGAAAAAATTAAATTTTAACAGAATTTTCTTGTAAAATAATCAGTCTTGCATTACAAATTACAGTATAATCTCTTCTTGTCTGTATATTGTACTGCAAAAGCATGTAATATTATCATCACTTGTAATGAGTAATCTTTATGATTTTTGATGCGGGTCACCGGGCCCCCCCTCTGGAGCCAGGCCTGGAGGTGGGGCTTGATGGTGAGCGCCTGGTGGCCGGGCACAGCCCGAAGAGGTAACGTGGGTCCTCCTTCCCATGGGCTCACCACCTATGGGAGGGGCCAAGGAGGTTGGGTGCAGTGTGAGTTGGGTGGTGGCCGAAGGCGGGGACCTTGGCGGTCTGATCCTCGGCTACAGAAACTGGCTCTTGGGACGTGGAATGTCACCTCTCTGAAGGGGAAGGAGCCTGAACTAGTGCGTGAGTTTGAGAGGTTCTGGCTAGATATAGTCGGACTCAACTCAACGCATAGCTTGGACTCTGGAACCAATCTCCTTGAGAGGGGCTGGACTCTCTACCACTCTGGAGTTGCCCCGTGAGAGGCTGAGCAGGTGTGGGCATACTTATTGCCCCCCGACTCGGAGCCTGTGCATTGGGGTTTACCCCAGTGAACGAGAGGGTGGCCTCCCTCCGCCTTCCGGTGGGGGGAGGGGTCCTGACTGTTGTTTGTGCGTATGCGCCGAACAGCAGTTTGGAGTATTCACCCTTTTTGGAGTCTCTGGAGGGGTTGCTAGAGGGCATACCTTCTGGGGATTCCCTCGTTTTGCTGGGAGACTTCAATGCTCACGTGGGCAATGACAGTGAGATCTGGAAGGGCGTGATTGGGAGGAACGGCCCCCCCGATCTGAACCCAAGCGGTGTTTTGTTATTGGACTTCTGTGCTCGTCACGGATAGTCCATAACAAACACCATGTTCAAGCATAAGGGTGTTCATATGTGCACTTGGCACCAGGACACCCTAGGCCTCAGTTCGATGATCGACTTTGTGGTCGTGTCATCTGACTTGCGGCCATATGTCTTGGACACTCGGGTGAAGAGAGGGGCGGAGCTGTCAACTGATCACCACCTGGTGGTGAGTTGGCTTCGATGGTGGGGGAAGATGCCGGTCAGGCCTGGTAGGCCCAAACGTGTTGTGAGGGTCTGCTGGGAACGGCTGGCAGAGTCCCCTGTCAGAAGTAGCTTCAACTCCCACCTCCGGCAGAACTTCGACCATGTCCCAAGGGAGGTGGGGGACATTGAGTCCGAATGGGCCATGTTCCGTGCCTCTATTGTTGAGGCAGCTGACTGGAGCTGTGCCCGAAAGGTGCTCGGTGCCTGTCGCGGCGGCAATCCCCGAACCTATTGGTGGACACCGGCAGTGAGGGATGCCATCAAGCTGAAGGAGTCCTATAGGACCTTTTTGTCCTGTGGGTCTCTGGAGGCAGCTGATAGGTACCGGCAGGCCAAGCGGAATGCGGCTTCGGTGGTTGCTGAGGCAAAAACTCGGGCATGGGAGGAGTTTGGAGAGGCCATGGAGAACGACTTTCGGCGGCTTCGAGGAGATTCTGGTCCACCATCTGTGTCTCAGAAGGGGGAAGCAGTGCAGTGTCAACACCGTATATGGTGGGGATGGTGCGCTGCTGACCTCGACTCGGAACGTTGTGGGTCGGTGGGGGAGTACTTCGAAGACCTCCTCAATCCCACTAACATGCCTTCCAATGAGGAAGCAGAGCCTGGGGACTCGGAGGTAGGCTCCCCCATCTCTGGGGCTGAGGTCACCGAGGTGATCAAAAAACTCCTTGGTGGCAGGGCCCCGGGGGTGGATGAGATACGCCCGGAGTTCCTTAAGGCTCTGGATGTTGTAGGACTGTCTTAGTTGACACGTCTCTGCAACATCGCATGGACATCGGGAACAGTGCCTCTGGATTGGCAGACCAGGGTGGTGGCCCCCCTCTTTAAAAAGGGGGAATGGAGGGTGTGTTTAAACTACAGAGGGATCACACTCCTCAGCCTCCCTGGAAAAGTCTATTCGGGGGTTCTGGAGAGGAGGGTCCATCAGATAGTCGAACCTCGGATTAAGGAAGAACAGTGTGGTTTTCGTCCTGGTCGCAGAACAGCAGACCAGCTCTTTACCCTTAGCAGAGTCCTGGAGGGTGCATGGGAGTTTGCCCAACCAGTCTACATGTGTTTTGTGGACTTGGAAAAGGCGTTCGAATGTGTCCCTTGGGGAATCCTGTGAGGGATGCTCCAGGAGTATGGGGTGCCGGACCCCCTGATAAGAGCTGTCAGAGCTTGGTCCGCATTGCCAGCAGTAAGTCGAGCCCGTTTCTAGTGAGAGTTGGACTCCGCCAGGGCTGCCCTTTGTCACCGATTCTGTTCATAACTTTTATGGACAGAATTTCTAGGCGCAGCCAGGGTGTTGAAGGGGTCCGGTTTGGTGGACTCAGGATTGGGTCACTGCTTTTTGCAGATGATGTTGTCCTGTTTGCTTCATCAGGCCGTGATCTTCAGCTCTCTCTGGATCGGTTCGCAGCTGAGTGTGAAGCGGCTAGGATGAGAATCAACACCTCCAAATCCAAGACCATGGTCCTCAGACGGAAAAGGGTGGAGTGCCCTCTCAGGGTTGGTGGAGAGATCCTGCCCCAAGTGGAGGAGTTCAAGTATCTCGGGGTCTTGTTCACGAGTGACGGAAGAATGGAGCGTGAGATCGACAGGCGGATCGGTTTGGCATCCGCAGTGATGCAGGCTCTGCATCTCTCTGTCGTGGTGAAAAAGGAGCTGAGCCGTAAGGCAAAGCTCTCAATTTACCAGTCAATCTACGCTCCTACCCTCACCTATGGTCATGAGCTATGAGTAGTGACCGAAAGAACGAGATCGCGAATACAAGCGGCTGAAATGAGTTTCCACCGCAGGGTGTCTGGGCTTTCCATTAAAGATAGGGTGAGGAGCTCAGTCATCCGGGAGGGGCTCAGAGTAGAGCCGCTGCTCCTCCGCATCGAGAGGAGTCAGATGAGGTGGCTCGGGCATCTGATCAGGATGCCTCCTGGACGCCTCCCTGGTGAGGTGTTCCGGGCACGTCCAACTGGGAGGAGGCCCCGGGGAAGACCCAGGACACACTGGAGGGAATATGTCACCCAGGTTGGCCTGGGAACGCCTTGGGATTCTCCTGGAAGAGCTGGAAGAAGTGGCCGGGGAGAGGGAAGTCTGGGCCTCTCTGCTTAAGCTGCTGCCCCCGCGACCCGACCTCGGATAAGCGGAAGAGGATGGATGGATGATATTATTTTGTAATGTAATATTGTAATAAATGATCAATTTGCAAAATTATTATTTTTTCTAATAAAGTCCTGAGTTTATTCTTGCAAATTACAATATTATCTCATTTGAGCTGTGTGTTCTGATAAAAAGAACAGCTACAGAATTCTTTCATTAAGAAAAGTAGTACAATGCTCTATGAATTACAGTAATATTTTAATGATTTGCAAATGTTACAGCAAAAGATGGTTTACAAAATATCTGTGATTGTGAGCCACCAAACCCAGCCCAGCTATCTGAGTTATTTGGCACATTCTTAATCATTCTTACAGTAGATGCTGCAACTGTGTTCATGTGATGTGTTTCAGTCAACTTGTCATATGGGTTGAACGCATATCTTCTTGTAAAATCTTTAATCTTCATGCCCGCCATATTACACTGGAAGAACTTTTGTATGAAAACACATAAGTGTGGTAATTTTGATTTTGTCCACTCCATCAATTTTTTTTCTCCCATCTAACTTTTTTCACTCCCTTAACAGGCTTTGGGCTTTACTGAAATAATTATTTAAAAAAAAAATGTTTACATTTTACTGAACTGAAGCATTAATTTAAATGACAATTACAATGTTCTTTAATCGTAAAACTTCACAAAGTGTTTGAAGTGCTTCTCTGAAAAAAAATGTGAAAAAATAACAAATATGTCAGCATGTCAGTTTGCAAACGCTAGAGTCTGTTGAGAGTTTATGGTTTGTTCTGTGGCGTGAGATTTAAATAAAAAAAAAAAAATACATTTTGCTTTAAAAACTTGGGTTTTGGTTGCCGCTAAGGAACCGTGTGGGAATTTTTAAAGCTTTTTTTCCCTTTAGAAGGGTTTTTTTGCTTTTTTTTCGCCCGCACAAGAGCAAAAGTAGCTGGGTGTTTGGAAGTGTGCTTGGAAAAGTTATTTGTACCTGTACGTGTTCTTGTTATCTGTATTTGAATTAGCATCGAGGCGGCAGGGTAGAAAGCAGCAGTAACTGATATCGGCATTTGTAAATAAATAACCGCGTCGTCGTAACAGAGATTCCTTAGTTTAAAGGAAAAGAAAAAAAGGCCGCGGCTGACTTCAAAGCAGAAAAGGTGGAAACTCAGCAGTGCGCAGGTAAGCGGCCAGCGTTAAGACGCCGATCAGGCACAAGGAGCAGTAGGAGCAAATAAGGTAGTAAAGTTTTATTTATTTGTTTATTTTAGATTAAACAGTCCTTAGCGGTCCAGAGGTAGAACAGTTAAGTGGGCGACAGCGTATTGGTTCATTAATACAAACAGTGCGAGTGAAGAGCTTGTAAGTAAGAGGAGCGCAAAGTTAGGAGAAGAGACAGAGAAAAGTCAACCTCATAGAAAGACAAATAGCAGGCAGCTGAGATGGAGAACAGGACCGGAGACAAGGTGTAAAATATCTGTAGCAGATCTTAGTGTTACCATTTAAGTTAAGGAGCAGCTGAAAGAAGAAGAAATTTAATTTTAAGAAAAAAAATATTAGTTAAGGCAGCTTAGTAATCCCAAATCAAATTTTAATAATGAGGCCAGTGCAATGCAAGTCCTGTTGGATGTTGGACTTTTAGATGATGGTTTGGAAGAGCCAGTTGTCTATGAGGGCTACATCTGCAAGAGATGCCAGCTGATCCAGCACCTCGAGCTCAGGGTCGCTGAACTGGAGGAGGAGTTGGCTGACCTGCGTTGTAATAGAGAATTGGCGGACTTGGCCCAGGTGTCCTTTAGAGAGATAGTGTGCACCCCTAAGGTGGCGCGGGAGGAGATTCCAGACCAGACAGGTAGGAATAGGTGGGTCACGGTCACAAGGCGTAAGGTAAAGGGTGCACACTGTCCGGGGGCATCAACCCCAGAATTAGAAGTGTCTAACCATTATCATGTCCTGGCGGAGCTGGACGGTGACTCTGATAATTCTGAGGTGGTAGGCAGGGTTGAGGAGCCCCAACGGGCCACCTCAAAACCAGTTCCCAAAAAGAGAGAGGTAGTGATAGTTGGGGACTCAATCATTAGGGGGATTGAAGCGCAGGTGTGCTCCAGAGAGAGAGAGTCTGCACGGTGTGTTGCCTTCCGGGAGCACAGGTGGGAGACCTCCCTGGAAGGGTGGATAGGCTCTTGGCCAGAGCGGGGTGGATCCAGTTGTCATTGTCCACGTTGGAACAAATGACATACATAAGGGTAGTCTGTCTGTTCTGCATTCCAAATTCAAAGAGTTAGGTACCAAGCTGAGGAGCAGAACTGACAAGGTAGTCTTCTCCGAAGTTCTGCCTGTGCCACGCGCCAGTCCAGGTAAGATTGAGGAGATTAGAAGGCTTAACGCGTGGCTCAAATCTTGGTGCAGGGTAGAAGGGTATAGGTTTATGGGGCATTGGGACTCCTTTTGGAACAGATGGGACCTGTTCCACCATGACGGGTTACATCTGAACTGGAGGGGCACCAATGTATTGGGGAGGCGTATGTGTAGGCTAGTCGAGGATTGTTTAAACTAGGGAATGGGGGCAGGGAGTTTAGGACAGGCCAGATTTAGATCTATACATGGAAGAACAAACAATGGTGTAGAAATAAAAATGCATAGTAATGTAAATTTTAAGCAAACACGTAAAGATAGAAGGATTAACACATTAAAAATAGCTTGCCTTAATGCTAGAAGTATCAAAAATAAGGTAAGTGAGTTGGAGTTGTATGTAGCAGAGCACAATTATGATATTATAGCAATAACGGAAACCTGGCTAAATAACAAAGATGGGGATGAGTGTAACATAGAGGGATACACATTTTTAGGAAGGATAGACAGAACAGAAAAGGAGGTGGGGTTGCTGTTTATGCCAAACAGGAATTAAATGTAAGTCATCTTCAGTTGGATGATGAGCCCCATCTTAGTGAGGACATGTGGCTTCGCCTGGAAAATATTAGGGAAAAGGTCTCATTTTAGGAGTGTGTTATAGACCACCCAATTCAGACAGTAATTTCAACACACATCTTTTTAGTAATATCAAAAGGCAAGTTTACAGGGGATATTATAGTCATGGGGGACTTTAATTATCCAAATATTAACTGGGATAACCTTACAGATGGAGGAGCACAAGAGCAGGAGTTTTAGAAGTAATCAGTGACTGTTTTTAACACAGCATGTTAAAGCACCAACAAGGGGTGAAGCCTGTCTGGATTTAGTATTCTGTAATAATCAGGATAGAATTGAGGGTGTAGAGGTGATTGAACCACTAGGGTCAAGTGACCATAATGTAATACAATTCTCAGTATTTTGTAAGAGTACAGATGCAAAGACTAAAATTGTTAAGTTGAACTTTAGTAGGGCTAATTTTGAGCAGATGCGACAAAGTCTAAGTAGGATAGACTGGGATAAGCTTTTAAATGTGGAGACAGTCGAGGAGCAGTGGAACAGGTTTAAAAATGTAATGCAGGACAGATACATACCTAAATTTGGAAGTAATAGGAAACTAAAAAACTCCACGATGGATTAATAAAGATTTAAAAAGAAGTTGCAAAGGAAAAACTGCTGTATAAGGCATATAAGACTAATGACTGCAAAGAGAACCGTCGCGTATGAGAAAATGAGGGCAACCATTAAGAAGGATATCAGAGAGGCTAAAAGACAGTTGGAGAGGAATATAGCAGATAAGATGAAAGAAGACCCCAAGAGATTCTTTCAGTATTTTAGTAGTAAAAGAACAATTAAGGAGGAGGTCAAGTTCATCAGGAATAGTAAAGGGAATTAAAAGATACAGACAATGAAATAGCAGATGCCCTAAACTTACATTTTTCTGAGGTGTTTACAAGTGAGCAAGTGGATAACCTGCCAGAGGTAAACAACTACTAAGGAGGTACTGAGGGATTTGGAAATTGTAGAGGGAGAAGTGCTGCTCAGATTAAATAAGATGAAATCAAACAAATCACCAGGCCCAGATAATATTTATCCTCGTGTTCTTAAGGAGGCTAGTGAGTACATATATAAACCCTTGACACATATTTTTAGGAAGTCACTGTGCACTGGAGAGATTCCAAAGGACTGGAAAATGGCAAATATCATCCCATTATATAAAAAGGGTGACAGGGCAGATCCAAGCAACTATAGGCCAGTAAGCTTAACAAGCATCACAGGAAAATTAATGGAAGGAATTATTAAGGATAAGATTGAGCAACACATGACAAGGACAGGAGTTATTCTGAACAGTCAGCATGGGTTCAGAAGAGGGAGGTCGTGTTTTACTAACATGTTGGAATTCTATGAGGAGGCAACAAAAGGATACGATCAAAGTGGAGCTTATGATATTATTTATCTGGACTTTCAGAAAGCATTTGATAAGGTGCCACATGAGAGGTTGGGCATCAAGTTAAAAGAAGTGGGAGTTCAGGGTGATGTTTTTAGATGGGTGCAGAATTGGCTCAGACACAGGAAGCAGAGGGTGATGGTGCGAGGAACCTCATCAGAACTGGCCGATGTTAAGAGTGGTGTTCCACAGGGGTCAGTGCTAGGGCCGCTGCTATTTTTAATATATATAAATGATTTAGATAGGAATATAAGTAACAAGCTGGTTAAGTTTGCAGATGATACCAAGATAGGTGGATTAGCAGATAATTTGGAATCCGTTATATCATTACAGAAGGACTTGGATAGCATACAGGCTTGGGCAGATTTGTGGCAGATGAAATTTAATGTCAGTAAATGTAAAGTATTACACATAGGAAGTGAAAATATTAGGTTTGAATACACAATGGGCGTCGAAAAATAGAGAGTACACCTTATGAGAAGGATTTAGGAGTCATAGTGGACTCTAAGCTATCAACTTCCCAACAGTGTTGAGAAGCCATTAAGAAGGCTAACAGAATGTTAGGTTATATAGCACGATCTGTGGAGTACAAGTCCAAGGAGGTTATGCTCAACCTTTATAATGCACTGGTGAGGCCTCATCTTGAGTACTGCGTGCAGTTTTGGTCTCCAGGCTACAAAAAGGACATAGCAGCACTAGAAAAGGTCCAGAGAAGAGCGACTAGGCTGATTCCAGGTCTACAGGGGTTGAATTATAAGGAAAGATTAAAAGAGCTGAGCCTTTACAGTTTAAGCAAAAGAAGATTAAGAGGTGACATGACTGAAGTGTTTAAAATTATGAAGTGAATTAGTACAGTGGATCGAGATTTGTATTATAAAATGAGTTCATCAAGAACACGGGGACACAGTTGGAAACTTGTTAAAGGTAAATTTCGCACAAACATTAGGAAGTTTTTCTTTACACAAAGAACGATAGACACTTGGAATAAGCTACCAAGTAGTGTGGTAGACAGTAAAATGTTACTGGACTTGACGTTTTCTTGGAGGAAACAAGTGGATAGGCTTTGTTGGGCTGAATGGCCTGTTCTCGTCTAGAGTGTTCTAATGTTCTAATATCAGTTTCAGTCATTTTACACCATGTTTGCAGGGTATTTTCCGTTCGTCAATAAAATCATCTGAGATCAGATGCTTCAACTTGGATGAGTTAATGCTGGTGAAACTCATCCGGGATATGTCAGTGTTTCAAACGCAGCCGTGTAGTAGATTAGTCGAGCTGAATCTAATCATCCGAGATGAAGGATATGAAGAATATCAAGATTTAATATGCACAAAGGGTAACACTGCAAAAGCAGCCTAAACCAGAAAAGACGGCTGGCAAAAAGTGGCCGACAAATTAAACGCTAAGTAGTGTGCATTGTCCTTACTGAATGAAGCGTTTCATTTCCTATGTGTCAGATTAATTATTATTTAATATGTCATAATTTCAGATCAAACGTGAGCACAAGGAGAACATGGGAACAGGTTAAAGTGAAGTACAAGAATATACTTCAAACTGGTAAATATTGGTATATAACTATTTAAAGAACTGTTGACATATAATATAAAAAACATTAATTTTAAAGCTTATAAAAAGGCAGACAAGCAATAAACAGGTGGAGGTCCACGCGGTCCAGACCTAACCCCTGCGGAAGAGTTGGCTCTCCAGTAAAATGTCCATCGCCCTGTTTCTGAGGGCATTTTGTTGGGTCAGTTGCAGGGAATGTCATATCCCTAAAACTTGTGTCTGACCAACGAGATATTGACGAAGGTCAAATATTTGATGAAGACACTGTGTCTGATTATTCATCAGGAGGTGAGATACATTTTCCTAATAATGTTTGATCAAACTCCCCTCTGATCAGTCCCATGTGCCCCAATCAAATTTTGAAATCCTGGGTAATGAGAATGTCAGGCTGATTGTGAGATTCTTTACGGAACGTTGGGTGTTTTTGCCCGTGTATTACCTATGCAATGGCATGAAATGCCACTTTTATTGTCTGCACACGCAGGTGCCCAGGAAACACTATGAAAACCCAAAGGAAATATTTCAGAGCCAAACAGACTTTACAAATTGCTGACAAACTGCACTTTTAGACAGATTTTCCGCATCGCCTACAGTATATAAAAAAGTGCCACTTGCAAAAAAAGTTTGACTTCGAATATAAGGTGCTAATAAATCTTTGAGGTACAACATTCCCACTCGGCTAAAGCGATATCTTTCGAAAAGAATTTCCTCCGGAAACAATAAAAGATCTTGCCGATTGCGCAAACCCCTCTCTATATGAAATTCTCTTCTTATAATTTGTGCACTGATATCAATTGGTTGCTCACTCATGAACGGTGAAGCCATGACTGAA
>NC_053157.1:250184295-250222820 GCF_016835505.1 Polypterus senegalus | reverse complement strand
ACTGTCATTCTTATCCAAGGTGACTCCCATCATCTGAGATTCCATTGTTTCCTTTTCTTTTCTTTGTCCAATTGTAGCCCATGCAGGTGAAGTGACTTGCTCAGGTCACACAGTGGTGTCAGCAGTGGGATTTGAACCAACAACCTCAGAGTTTGAAGGCCAAAGTCTTCACCACCACACCACACTGCATTCCTCCTTTAACTATTATATAGCGTCTTTCATGTATATCTATCTATTTCAGTGTCTTTCACGTCTGTCTACTGTATTTGTCCTTAACTCCTATTCTTTTTTGTCATTTTCTCTCTGTTATAATGTCTTTTCTATTATTTATTATTTATGTGCTCTTCTCATCTTTCTCTTATATAGTTCATTTCATTTTTATGTGTCATATTCTGTCTTTCTTTGCTCTATTCATCTATCACATCATTTCTTTCCCATCTCTTACAGTACATAGTGACTTTAATATCTCTATATTATATAGTGCCTTTCACGCCTATCTCTACTGTTTCTATCACTGATCTGCCCCTGTGGTGTTATGGGTCCACAGCTCGTGGAGAAAAGGCCATTGATTTTAAATAAATAATCATTGTGCTCGCGGCTTAGCGAGGGACGTTAGCCATAGTGGGCCGTGGACGATCCGTAGGGTGTGGGCGTTCTCACCTAGTGCACAGGTGAGGAACTGCCCACATTCATGATTGTCCCGCTGCTAATGCTGCAGCTGCTGTGGCCCTCGTCATTTTAAAAAGAAGCGCGAGTCGGTTGTGGGGGAGTGTAAGAAACGATCGGGAAAAAGAAAGAAACGTTCGGAGAGAAAGGAAAGGAGAGGACGGAGGTTACAGGGAGCGTGGAAGCAAGCGGTGCAGGAGAGAAACGGACACGCTGAGCGTGTGGTGAGCGCGCTCGAGCGGCGCGGGCAGCTGCATGGAAGCTGGGTGTTAGGCCGACACCCACGTGTTTGTGTTGATGTCGCCCGCTGAGCGAGCAGGTAGCGGAGTGACCAAGGTGAAAGCGACGCAGAAAGGCAGCGAAGTCGGGAGGCTTGGAGTGGCAGTCCTTGGTGTGAGCGCCCTGGAGACCAAGGAGTCCAAGTCTCGAGGCTGGGATGAGAGCCAAACCGAAGCCAGGGATCGGGAGGTCTCCAGTCTTGCGTGTGTTTGAGGAGGGCAGCTGCAGAGAGCGCCTTGCCTGCTGCTAAGCCCGCACGGGATAAGCAGGTGAGACGCATACAGAAGAACACCGGATTTGTTTGTTGTTGGTTTTAAAACTGCTTCCAAGAGAAGATTTTAACCTCCGATTTTTAAGGATGTGTTTTTCTATTTATTGGTTTTACTCCACGTTCTTTTTATGGATTATTTATTTAATGAATTGTGAAGAACTGCACTATTTATGGAACACTGTTTTTGTTGACTGTTTTAATAAAAGCACTTTTGTACTTTCAACCATCCCCTTGCTCAGATGCTCAATTTGCCTCCATTGACTAGCTCACTCGGTTACATTATCGACGGTGTTGGGTTCAAGGGTTCCCAAACATCAAAGGGAGTGTGGAGCCAGAACCCACATCGTCACAGCCCCCAGTAGTTTTGGTCCCCTTCCACTTTTAAACACGAATCCCACTTTTCAGTTAAATAAGTGTAAACTGACCCCAGTGACTGTCACCCATCATTCTTATTCCACACAGCAGACTCTTTCTTTGTATTTCACAGATTATTTGAAACAATAAATCAAATTCCGATGGCTCACACAAAGTGATTCAGACCCTCACCTCATGTTTTGTCGCTCATTATTTGGAGGTAATAACTGCCATCAAGACCTTCCTGTGGCTCTGGATGAGACTTCTACTTCTGTCACTACCCACCCGGCCCACTCGTCATGACTTCTGATGGCCTTTTTTCTCCCAGCTGTGATGTTCAGCTCTTTCCATGGATGTTGACTTGGATTCAGTTCAGGGCTCATAGCAGACACTTCACAACATTCCAATGTCTTCTTTTCCCCATTCTGGTGGTTTCACCTTTGTGACATTCGCTCCCAAACACCTTGATGATCTGCTAATTTCATTGTGACCTTCACAGATTCAGCACTTCAACCTCAGACCATTAATGGAGTCGCTTTATCTTATGTGGACACAGAGCCGGTGTGACTCACCATAAAGCTCTCATTTGGTTTCTTCAGTCCAAAGGAGCTTCTCCAGCACTGTGGCTGATTAACACTCAGTTTAGAAAACTACAGTCTGTGTGTGTCCTTCAGAAGTGGGGTCTTCTACCATGGAGCCCACGGTCATTGACACAGTAACATATGGTGTGACTTGACACTGTTGTCCTTTGATCTCGGAGGTCCGCCTGAGTCTCTCTTGATGTTTTCTTGTTTTTTCTCCTCCTTTTAAACTCTCCTTCTGTTCAATCAGAGGTCAGCTTTACTCTTGTGGTCTCATCAGGTAGGTGGGCTACAGTCCTACGGACCCTCAAACATCTTGAGAATATTAGCAGCTGTGCTCACTGGAACATGAAGCTCTTTGGATGTCTTGTAGTCTTCACCTTGACCACCCTTGGCTGTGACCTTCTTCATCTCCTCCTCTTCTCTTGCCCTTGTTCAGTGTGAGGCACACAATGACACAACACAGCAGAGTGAGGACTTGACTGAGTGACTGAAGACCCCAGTGACACTCAATAGAGGAATCAGTCAGCTGGAGATGTCATGACAGTCCAGTGGGGTCTTTGAACTTCTAAGGATCCCTAATAATTGTCTCTGCCATTTTCATTTGTTTTAATGTTTAAAATTTGTGAAGTCGAGAACTCAAAGCAAATTGTCTGCTCTGTGGAGTAAAGAATGGAGGATGGCGAGCACTTCAGCTTTAACTTTTTTCACATACAATTGTGCTTCATTTTTAAATCCACACTTTTATCTGTGTCTGTACATAATGTCATGTGAAAAAAAGTAAGTGCACCACATGATGTGGATTTTATTTTACTCTTTTTTACTATTTTTGGACACATCAAGACTCGGGTTCAACAGACGGCTTTGGTGATTGACTGCCTGAGTCTCTCTATCCCATAATGCACCAGTCACAGGACCCCCATCACTCTCAGCCCCTCAGTCACACAACACTCAGACTTTCTTATCCTAAGCTTGTCCTGCTCTATTAAAACTTCAATGATTTTTATTGTGATGATCCATTCAGTCAAAGCACAAACTCACATTTTAAAAAGTCGTCTCTGCTCTGAGGTTCAGGAGGCTGGAGGGTGAAAACTGGAGCTTCATGAGCTGAAAATAAAAAGAAAAGAGAAGAAGAATGGAAACTGAGAAGATGGCATTGTGGGATCTTAGTTTAGTTCTTAAACACGTATTACATATGCAGAGGAGTTAAAACATTTATAAAATATAAAAGGGCTGACAAATTAATTGATATTAATAATAATTATACAGGGAGTCAGAGAGCATTGAGACCCCCTCACTTTATTTCTGCATACTTTACCGTGTTATTGATTTAATTTTAAATGGATTAATGTGCCTTTTGTGCTCATCAGTCTACACTCAGTAACCCATAATGACAAAGTGAGCGCAGGTCTTCAGGAAGGTCTGCAAATTTATTACAAATCAAACTGAAATGTCTCCTTCATAGAGGCATTTAGACACTTAATTCAGGTCTTTGTGGAAGCCCCTTTTGTCTCCATGATTAAGTTTAACTAAATGTCACTTCAAGCTTTACACTCCTGGATTTGGCCAGTTGATCCCATTCTTCCTGGCAGATCCTCTCAAACTCCGTTAGATTTCAACAACAACAACATTTATTTCTATAGCACATTTTCGTACAAAAAAGTAGCTCAAAGTGCTTTACATAATGAAGAAAAGAAAAATAAAAGACATAATAAGAAATTAAAATAAGACAACATTAGTTAACATAGAAAAAGAGTAAGGTCCGATGGCCAGGGAGGACAGAAAAAAAAAAAAAACTCTAAATTCAAGAGAAGTTTCTGTGAACTGCCATCTTCAGGTCTCTCCTGTTCTGTGGGGTCTCAGTCTGGTCACTCAAGGACCCTCAGACTTGTCACAATGCCAGTACAGGGTTGTCTTGGCTGTACTCTTCAGGTCGTTGATCCATTCCCCAGTCTGAGGTCCTCTCTGTATTTGACTGCACTTCTCCTCCCCTTAGTTCTGACGTGTCACTCTGTCCCCATAGCCTGATGCTGTCACCACCATCTTCACTGTAGAGATGGCATTAGGCGGGTGGTGAGCAGTGCCTGGTCCTCTCCACACATCCTGCTTGGTCTTCTGTCTAAAGAGTTCAATGTTTGTCTCATCAGATCATTGACTCTTTCCCTTGATGCTCTCAGGTTGTCATTTGTCTTTTACTCGAGAGTATCATCTGCCTGGTGTGCTAATGTTATGTTAGAAAATTTAAGTCAAAGAAGCCTTAAACAGATCAGCGTTATTTATAAGGTTAAATGTATGCCATCGTAAAGGAAGTGCGCTTACCGTTTGTGTATTGAAGGCGCTGCCACGAGAACAAGGGGCAGCCTAGCGGGTGAGCATTGTGAGGCGCTACAAGTCCTGGCACATGTGGAGCCGTATCATCATGACCAGTATGGGCTCCTCCGCACGGATCCAGTTTTACACGCTGGTGTCCTAGCAGCCTGCACAGCGCAGATGGTTGAAAGTGCGGAGCTCCTGAAAGAAAAAGCCGGCATGTTCAGAGTCAGAGATGGGGATCCCGTATTGTAAAAAACTGAATTTACTTACTCGTGAGACGGCAACCTGTCTGCTTGAGCTAATCTTAGCCATTGGCAGTGAATGGGGGATTTACACGCACGCGACTAGCAGGGGTTTGCATTTAATAGAAAGTTGCTCAGGGTGTGTCGCGGGTGCCATTGTCTACCTGGTTAGGTGCGTGGGATAGACGGGGTGGCAGATTGGCTAGATGATCTTGCCGGTGATATTTAAGGAGTTGCCAGCCATCAGGGGTCGTCAGTGGACCTAAAGGTGAGGTAGGATTAAGAACTGCTGAGCTATTGGAGGAGCAGCTGTGATGTTGGCGGCTTTGTAGATATTCTTTTGTATATATAGTTATATATCTCCTGGTGATACTTTATGGTGGAGGTATATATGCTTATTTGTTGTTGGGATAGTTTTTGATTTTGGGATTGCTGTAATTGATTTTTTCTTATTGTACAGTAAATACACACACACACTTGTTTTGTTTTGTTCTTGTGCATTTTTTTTTCTCTTAATTTTTTCCTGTTGGAGGAGCTTCTTGAGCCAAAGATAAAGAAAGACCACCTTCATTATTGGAGAGTGTGTGTAGTTTTTGGGGACATCTTCAGTGCTCCATCTAGTTAAGAAATCCCACCCTGAGTTGAGAGGGTGCTGCTCCTGCTAATGTCGTCACTTCAGTGAGTTCACAGGCCACAAGATGAGTGACGTCACTTCCACAGCCCGCTAACTAAGCTCCGCCTCTTCAGTGACATCACTATAAAATGTCACCAGAAGTGGGTGTTCATTACAGATCTGTGACTGAGGAAGACGGAGCTCCGACTCACAAGTGACTTTAACTTGACAGCCTTTGTTTGCAGCAGATGTCATCATTGTGCTCCATCTTTGTGCTTTTTATTTCATATTCTTCATTAAATGGGGTATTTCAGGGTGGTACCCCAACTCTTTGTGCCCACTCTCTCTGCTTATTTTCACAATACACACATACAGTTTTGTCTAATGTGATGGATGGCCGGGATGGACCCTGTGCCCTTGGCTTCTTGAACTTAGTTTGTGTTTAAATAAATTGCTGTCTTTATGTGTAAATAAAAGTAATACATAATTTATAAAGTGTGTTTAAAAGTGACCGCACTCACTGAAATGTTCAGGTGGTCCTTGAGTACTCAGAATTCTAATGCAGTCCTCCAATTTGCTTATCTTCACCACCAAAATATATCAAATAAAATGCTATTGGTGAGTAAAATCCTCTTTAAATGTCGGTGGGAGACATGACGTCTGAGCTAACAACAGCAGGTATATAAAACATGAGAGCCCAGGGGGAGCACAGCTGAAAATGGATGAACGTGAACTTTTAACGTGGACTCCATCCAGCAGAATGTAATGGACAACGAAGACAGCAGGAGCAGATTGAGATGTCCTGATGTTATAAAGCACTGACGCTGAGCTCAATTTGATTCCATTAACGTCTTCACTGTTCTCAAATAAACAATTCATTTGTGCACTGAACTGCCTTAGCCATTTAAAACACATTTCTGTTCATTAATCTTAAGTTGAGAAAAGCAAGGAACATAAAAAGAATCCCTAAATTAAGTGAAAAAGGACCTTTAATGACAGTATATGGAAAAAGTATAAGAAGTATAACATTTCAAATTAAAATTCCAAAACATCTGATTAAACACAGTTGATAATTTAGAGAGTTTGTTATCCCTCAGCTAATCAAAGTGAAAGGCACTATATAGTAAAAAATACTTAACAGCAAATAATGTCAGATAAACGTTAAAGAGCAGGCCTTCCTCATTGTCCTTTTACTGTCACTCTGATTGTCCTAATGGCCTTCAATAAGAAACACAATTTCACCAGACGCTGTACCTGATGGAGTCCTTGTCGTGATGTCCCCTTGGCTGAACTCTCCACACTCTTTGTCAGACCTGACAGCTTCTTTCTCAGGTCTTCAGATGAGAAATCAGTGGTAACAGTGAAGCTCAGCGAGTCTCCATCAGCAGGAAGGGCACAGCAAGATGACAAAGTCTGCATTAGGAGAGAAGAGGGGACGAGATTTCCGAAAGAAGACATTAAAAAGTAAGTAATGCTGATAAGAGGGGGCTCTTCTGAATTAAGGATCCGTGTAGTGGGTAGTCAGTGTGGGTTTAGATGGTGAGAAAGCCTGTCATTGACTTGTTGAATGTTTATGAGAGAATATTTGGTGGAGTGTAATGAAGCATCAGAGATTATCGACCTTAACTATCAATAAGCTTTTCACACAGGACTCCATGAGAAGCGAGTCAAGATAAAGGGATTGAGGGGTCAGGTGGGTCCAGAATTAACATGTCACACAAAACAAGTCATTGGGCTTTTTATGGTTCTGAGACAAACTTAATTAAATTAAATGCAAAAAATAACAAACATATGTAGGGAGAAAGCTCTTCAGTATGATTATACAATTGAAGGTCTGCAGGTCAGAAGTGTGATTTGTGAGAAAATCTTGGGATCCTTTGTGTCTTCATCCCCATCATTAGCCGCACAAAGTAAAGAAAGCTATGGCAAGCTGAGTTATATAGCGACCACCATGTGAGGAGTTTAAATTAAGAAGAGAATCTCCCTAACATCTGCAAAACACAGTGGACATCAGGATTGTTGTTTGCAGTGTGAGAGAAAAGCACACAAGAAAGATGAGAGATGAGATTGTACTCTGGTGTCTGAACTGTGAGAAAATCCTAAAGGATTTGAATCTCATCAGTTTAAGGATGGAGATATTAGATGGTGGCATAGCAGAAGAGTTGGCACCATCCTTTATTAGATGTCATCTTTTAAACTTCATTAAAAAACACTTTTTCATGCAGGCAGCTGTCATGTACATGAAGTTACCAACTTTGAGATATTTGTAAAAATAATATTTGAAATGTTAAGGAAATATGAAAAAGCAATCCATATTTGACTGAATGGCCTGTTCTTGTCATGTTGTACAAACCCCTCAGATTTTTAAAATTTCTCTGTAAATGATCTCAGTTCACACACACCCCAGTCTGATCAGACTACCTGTGAAGTGTCGCTCTCACCTGCAGGAAGTGGAGATGGTCCTTGGTCTCTGAAAGCTCCTTCAGCTCAGCTTCTCTTCTCTTCAGCTCCTCAATCTCCTTCTTCAGTTGCTTCATGACTCCTTCAGCCTTCTCCATTTCTCTCTTTTCTTGTTTTCTGATCCTCTCAGTCAGTTTCCTGTGGGCTCCCTCAATGCACCGTATCAGAGCAGTGAAGCTATTCTCACTTTCTTTGATTTCTCTTTCCACAGTCATCTGAATAAATAGGATAAAGATTTAGGATTGATTTACTTAATAAGAATAACCAATCACAAGGAACATTTGTTGTTATTTTGATACCATGAAGGACAGTTTGAATTGGCTGGAGTGACTGTTGGTACTTTATTTGCAGAAGACAAGTCAGTTGGAGACCACCACCCAGACATATAGTCATAAATCATAAAAATATAACTCACACATTTAGCAAGTACTATAAGTCTTTATATTCTACTCAGTTTAAAGAAGACGAGACACAATCTGTGGAGTTCATTGATGTAATGCAAATACAACAGCTGGACACTCTTAGCACAGAGGAACTGGACAAACCTCTGACACTGTTAGAACCACTAAATACTGTAAACTCACTGAAAAGTGGGAAAACAATGGGCCCTAATTTCAACCCAGTGGAATTTATTAGCAATGTTAACAGAAGCTAGAGACAACAAAGTTGCACCACAATGTTTTCACCAAGTTTTAATTCCTGTTTTTTCAAAGAAAAATAAACCTTTATCACAATGTGCATTATACGGACCAATTTTACTTCTGAATAATGTAATATCACAAGACAAAACCAGATTTATTAAAGGTTGACAGTTACCTTAACACCTTCGTTTTCTGTTTAATGTAATATATCCATCCATCCATTATCCAACCCGCTATATCCCAACCACAGGGTCACGGGTGTCTGTTCACTTATAAAATCTAACACACAGAGATCTTATTATCTTTGGTACAGAGAAAGCCTTTGACTATGAAGTGTTGTCTTTATACTCCACTCACCTTCATCTCCTCCATCACCCACCTTGTCTCCTTCAGTGTCTTCTCTCTCTCCTCAAGTCTACTCTTGATGTCACTCAGTGTCGCCCCCAGCTGCTTCTGTTTGGACACATAAGAGGACACGCGTGGTCAGATCAGAATTCATGTTCACTTTGTGTTTTCTTTTCCTCTTTCTGACTCCTGATATTTTTACAAAACATTTGTTTTACATTTCATGACACAACTTAGGTTTGATTTAACAAACAAGAATGACAATGAAAGATTGAAAGAATGGATTAATTTAATTGATGCAAGACTGAGTTTGGGCTTGAAGAGAACGTCAAATACAGAAGACAGTTTGAAGGCACACTGGTGTGAGTTAGTTCTTAACGTTTAGAAGACATCACATCGACAAACTTGGAAATGTGAAGTTCACACAACACCAAAAATAATAAAAAACAAACTGGTGTGTGTAAGTAAAGAAACTGGTGAAAGGCCAGAAGGACTTAAACATGTCATGTCAGTAACTATAGGATCTACAAGGCCATTTGATACCCTGATTCAGACATGTGAGGACGTTGTCTGCCGTTGTCATTTTCTGGAGTCAAGTAAGATACACGAAATACACAAATGATTCTGTTGAATTCAGGAAGAAGGCAACTTAAAGGAATTATATTTTTATATGCAACTTACCTAAGATGTTTTATTTACAGGACTGAGATTTTTTTTAAATCAAAATGTGTATTATGTTTGTGTATTTTGGTTTATGCAGAGCCTTGAAGACCACCCAGCCATCCCTGTTAAGGGGTCAGCTCAGAGATCTGCAGGTGGGTGAGCCTGTGGTGTCCTGATGATGGACTACCTGTCAACCAGAGCGCAGTTTGGGAGACTCAAGGACTGAGTGAGCAACACTGGAGCAGCACAAGGAACAGGCCAGTCTGCTTTACTCTTCACTCTGCGCACCTCACACTGGAAATAACAATTTTTTTCTTTTCTTTCATATTCAAAAATCACCCAAGGAGTGTCTCAGTGGGCTTTAACAGGCCCTGTGTTGGAGAGCCCCCTACTCCAGATTCCCTAAGAAGACAAGAAAAAATGGAAGAAATCTTAGGAGGGCAATTCACAGAGAGACCCCCTGTAGGTACGCTGGGTGTTCAGTGAGTGTCAAACACAAGTAATCCTCTTCACAGAGCTAGATGGACAATCCATCATGGCCTCCTCAGAAACACAACACAACAGTACAAACTACAAGGCAGAATGCAAGAATACATGAGACCACTCACTAAATACAGAACTACCACATATGAGGACACAGATTTGTGCAAATACATCAAAACAACATAGAAACTAAAGAACAAAAATGTGAAATAACAACATCTAACCATCAGCTCATTGTAGGACCACAGCCATACTGTAGAAGAGGAGTCAGACAAGCCAGCCTCATAATGGCTTGTCACAGCTCTTGTCATCGTGTTGAACAAAGGCAGCTAAAGACCTCAAAGGGCAGAAGAAAGCTGAGGGGTCTTATGAAGCCATGAAGCCCACATGAGGAATCACAAACACCAGTGACGCCAAGTGGGGATAGTGTAGATAAAGTGCTGTGTGACTGAAATGTCTGTAAATAAACTTAAATGAAAGTCTGCCATGTGCTCTTTAATCATGATATCTACATTTTTGGATTTGTAATTTGAAACTGTGGAGCAGAGGGGTGAATCAAGGAGAAATGTGTCTTTGAGTTAAACATTATAGAGGTCATTGTATAACAGCAGATCAGGTCACTTGCAGACATTCACAAATGATTCTGCACTTATGGGGTGTGTTGATGAGGGGATGAGACAGGGGAGAGGAGTCAGGGGGAGAACATTGAGAATTGTCTCGAATTTAACATCAGCAAAACAAACAAACTGCTTAATGACTTTCACACACCAAAGATCCTCTATGTCTGGTCACTACTCAGGGAGTGGATGAAGAGGTGGTCCACTCTTACACAAACTTGGGGTCCATATCAATGACAGGTTGGACTGAACTGAACACAAAGGAACTTGAGAAGAAAGGGCAGAGCAGGATCTTCATCCTTAGGAGAGTGCATTCCTTAAATGTGGGAAGTGTCATCCTATACATCTTCTATAACTCATAAGGTCATTTCTGATAACAGAAACATTAAAAACTGATTTTATTTATACAAACTAAGGCATCTCAAATACAGCACAATAGCACAATTCTTTCAAACACATTGAGAGCAAACCAAAATTTGGACAATAAATTGCACAGATGTCCCCACTCAACCCTGGCAAGAGCTTATTTTACATCCAAAAATGTCAAAACATCTTGAAACTAACAATTTCCAGAGGGATAAATTAAATTACAAAACTACCGAACATTAAATCCAGTCTCTCTCTCTCCTCCCAGCTTGGAATGTCAGAACTATGAAGAGATCTGAGGCCTCATGTATAAACGGTGCGTACGCACAGAAATGTTGCGTAAGAACTTTTCCACGTTCAAATCACGATGTATAAAACCTACACTAGGCGTAAAGCCACACACTTTTCCACGGTACCTCATACCTTGTCGTACGCAAGTTCTCTGCTCGGTTTTGCAGACTGGCGGCACCCAGCGTCAAAGCAATGCTACTGTTCCTGTGTGGTTACTCCTTATTTTCATGATGCGCTTTATAAATACACTGAAACTAACCGCATATTGTTTATTAGTGTAATGCATCTGATTGTAATTAACTTGTAACAATATAATGGTCCAGGGAACAGCCATAGTATTCCAAATACCATAACTGCTTTAGCGTTGTTACTCTCACTGCACCTTCTTCTTTCAGCTGCTCCCGTTAGGAGTTGCCACAGCGGATCATCTTTTCCATATTACTCTCACTGCACCACTCGGAGTATTTATATCACTGTATCTGAGTGTGAATCACAGCAGCAGCTGATCTGAAAGAGAATTATAGGTATACAGCTTCAAGGACACTCAGCCACTGCAAAACGTTTCAAAGCCTTTCCTGTACAGACCTCGCAGTTCAGAAACAGTTTCATCCCAAGAACTATAAACGCACTCAATCAATTGCACCTTGTAGAACTGTTTGTACTTATAAGTACAATCACCCCACTGTAAACTTGAACTACAGTTATAATATCGCACAACCTGAGCCACTTTTTATTATGCTAAGAACAGATCGATCCCCACCCTTGAGTATTTAAGGCTTTTAAAAATACATATGATGATCCTGCCATGTTTTGAAAAAGTCTGCACAGATCCTCTAACTGAGTATTTGATTTTTCCAATTTTAAATAATATAACACATCAGTTTCCCACTGACTTAAAGAGGAGAGTTTGGGTTCTTCCAGTTTATCAGAATAAGTCTGCGTGCCAACAGTGTAGTGAATGCAATCACAATTTGTTTGTCTTTCTCCACTTTAAGACCCTCTGGAAGAACCCCAAACACAGCTGTTAATGGGTTAGGAGGGATTGTGAGTCCAAGACTGTCTGAGAGGTAATTAAAAATTTTTGTCCAGAATAATGTTAATTTGGAGCAGGCCCAGAACATGTGACCTAGTGAGGCTGGGGCTTGGTTGCAACGTTCGCCGGTTGGATCATGCCCTGGGAAACCTTTTGGAGAGTTTTAGTCGAGACAGATGTGCTCGATATATAATTTTGAGTTGTATAATTGTATGCTTTGCATATGGAGCTTGAGTGAATTCTCTGCATTGCTACTTTCCACTCCTTTTCTGATATATTAATTGAGAGGTCATTTTCCCAGTGTCCTCTTGGATCTTTGAAAGGAAGGGATTGTAAAAGGATTTTATATATTGTAGAGATGGAGTCATTAATAAAACTGGAAGTTAGGTAGAGCCATGCCCCTTCTGCCTTTTGTCTTTGTAGGGTCGCTCTTTTGATGCGTGGATGTTTAGAATTCCAAATAAATGAGGTTATTGTTGAATCTAATTGCTTAAAGAACGATTTATTAATGTATATTGGTATGTTTTGAAATAAAAAGGAGCTTAGGAAGAATATTCATCTTAACAGTGTTAATTCTTCCAGCTAGTGTGAGATGAAGGGTTGACCATCTATGCAAGTCTTGTTTAATTTTTTCCATACAGGCGAAAATTTTGTTGATAAAGAGCTTTATGTTTACTTGTGATGTTTACCCGAGGTATTTAAACTGTTCTGCAATGATAAAAGGAAGGGTGTCTAATCTAATATTATATGCTTGAATTCACAAAGAGTACACTTTTATTCAGATTAATTCTGAGACCAGAGAGCTTTTGAAATTCTGTGAGTGCTGCTAAGACTTTTTCTGGATCCGATATATACAGTACCATGTCATCTGCATATAATGAGATTTTCTGTTCCAGTCCTTCTCTGCTAATCCCCTTTATCTGATCAGTATTTCGACAATGTATTGCCAGTGGTTCAATGGCAATTGCAAACAGCAGTGGTGACAAAGGGCATCCTTGTCTTGTGCCATAAGGAAGGCCTTAAGAGTTTCCCAGAGTATTCCTGCAGAGATCTCAGGGGATGTATTTGTCTCTAGAAAGAATTCAATTTGTTTGGATATAAATTCAGTACAATTCTCGTCAGCTAATAGAAGCGGATTGAGACGCCATCTGCGGGTGAGTGTATGGGGCTTAGTAATTTCAGCTCCAAGATCATCGGAGCATGGTCTGAAATAACAATAGCATCGTATTTACAAGATTTAATCTTAGGCAAGAAGTTATTATCTATAAAGAAGTAATCAATCCTTGAGTAGCAATGATGTACTGGTGAGTAGAAAGAATATGTTCTTGAATTTGGGTTTAAAACCTCCAGGGATCTGATAAGTTGTGATCAGTTATAAACTGAAAGAATGGAACATTTGGCCAGTCCAGTCTTTTGCAGCCGGAACTGATCCTTACTTAGTAAGTGGGTTTCCTGTAAAAATACTATTTTAGCAGCAAAATATGTTTATTATATTATACAGATAAAACTTTAACTTATCTCATTTAAATAATCTATATTCTTCACTGGGACTGGCGTGAAGGATAGAATAATTAAACATGTACTACAAAGATATTTCAATGTTCCTGTCGAAGTTCAAGTTGTAAACCTGTTGAAGAATCGGCCTGTTTCATCTAAGCTTACAGATGGCTTAACGTGCCTTCTTGTATTACAGAGCTGATTGTGTGCTGATTGGGTATTTGGGGAAAGAAAAGCATCTCGAACTAGGACTGCAGTCTTCGACGGCCATATATGTGTTTACATATACTGCCAATATATATTGAATATAAAACAGAAAGACAAAATAACAACACAGCTAAAACTTTAACGCAGGATAGACAAATTTCAATGTTCAAACAGTTAAATGCTTGTCATGAGCACACTGACTGCAGTGAGGAGGCTTTTCGCAGTGTCATGAGCACGAGGAGGCTTTGCAGTGTCTGCAACAGACGTGGCCATCCACCGTGCATAAGCTGACATTGGCGGGCTTAAGGAGCCACCGATTCTTCCTCTGCCCAGTGCCACCACAAACCTAGAGCCGCCCCTGAGTACTGCTGCAATAAATTATTTCATCGAAGGTCGCACACAATCACTGCGCTGTGAAACTCGTTTAATAACGTGCTTTAACTCCTATCATCATGAAAATGACATCACGTATACATCTCAGTATTTTAGTTATTCAGAGAGCTGTAATATCATGAATGTAATGGATTCTGTGTCCAGTTGGCGGAAGAGAGCCGGTTTAAAAAGCAAGTAGTGATTCACACACATAGAGCACATAGAAGATCACATACAAAATAAAGCATTTAACGTGCTACTTTAATTACGATGTGATTTGAGAAACTTGTTAATTAAACGATTTTAAGATGAAGTTTATGATGTTCTACTTTAATGACAAAATAAACTACGTGATTAAAGTGGAAATGTCGAGATTGAAGTTGACATTTCGTGCTTTTTCCTCACTGTGTGCCTTTTTTTCTCTGTACCCTAATAAGCTTTCATATGACACTCAGACAGTGGGCTACAACTCGGCTTTTCACGGCGACTTTGATATGTGACTTCTTTTTATTTCCGGCACTGTGCGATTTGTGAATGTGAGCTTTCAAGTTTCTCCAACACGCTATGTCACTCGATCAACTTCCTTTTGTTGATTATATCACGGTTTATTTGAACAAATAGTGTGTTTTTCCTTTGCCTCCACTTGGTATTCACTGAAATTCTTATATTTTCCCCTGTGCTTTTCCCATTGTCTTTTCACAGAAGGCTAAGCTTAAGGGCGATTTATATTGATTTGCATATTCAAATAAGCATAATTCTGGGAGGAGTTGGGACGTAACATAAAGCGCGTGCACGAGCGTTAGTTTTCACGCTGGTCGGGATTTATGTAGTGGAAGAACATGGAAGTTGGAGTACGCACAGATTCCTGCATCTGGATTTTGTGTGCTTAAGCTCTTTTCGGATTTTGTACTTACGCCATGTTATAGTGCGAGTTCTACGCACGGCGTTATACATGAGGCCCCTGTTCAGTTTGTGGCTGATGTTCATAAATCGTCAAGTCCACCCAAGTCATCTTTCACTTTCTCTGTCTGAGGCCCAGACATGGTGACATATGATTTATCAACAACTAACACAAACACACCTCATCCATCCATCCATCGTTGTATCCTTCCATTTTGTTAACCTGTTTATCTAAAGCAAAGTCACAGGGCAGCTGGAGCCTAAACCAGTGAATACTGAACACAAGGCAAGGAGAACACCAGGACAAGGAGGCAGTCCATCACAAGGAACACACACACACACACACACACACACACACACACACACACACACATTAGATAAAGGGCTGCCTTGCAGTTACGAGACCCGGGTTCACTTCCCGGGTCCTCCCTGCGTGGAGTTTGCATGTTCTCATAGTGTCTGCGTGGGTTTCCTCCCACAGTTCAAAGGCATGCAGGTAGGGTGGATTGGCGATTCTAAATTGTCAATAGTGTGTGCTTGGTGTGTGCGTCCTGCGGTGGGTTGGCACCTTGCCCGGGATTGGTTCCTGCCTTGTGTCCTGTGTTGGCTGGGATTGGCTCCAGCAGACCCCTGTGACCCTGTGTTCGGATTCAACGGGTTGGAAAATGGATGGATGGATGGATATTAGATAAAGAGAGAGATAGAGAGAGCACACACACACTGTATATACAGGGTGGGCAAAAGTAGGTTTACAGCTGCTCATATGGAAAAAGACATGCAGGTTATGACTGCACCACTCAAGCACACTACTGTATAATAATAATAATATGACAAATACAGATAAACAAATAGTAATACAAGAATAAACTGTTTTGTGTACTCTCAACTGTAAACATATATTTATATATATATATATATATATATATACACATATATATATATATATATACACACTATATATATATATATTTTATATAAATAAAATTGTTACTTAGTAGCCATTCTTATTACTTATTAATATAAAACAAATGCCTTAACTTACCAGTTCTGGATCTCTTCTTTCCTATACAGAACATAACGACTTACAAAAGACAAGCGCTAATGGTTGAACCAACAACAGCCCACTCAGTGGCACTTCCATGCCCACATACAACCCTAAAGAAAATATAGCAGCCCATCAAACTCCATACACATTTCAAGAAAAGCACCCAGAAATGCATGGCAAATTCAGATATCAGCAAGTGTTTCACTATGTCAATAGTATTTAAGTAATCTAAATATCATATCATTTTGAAGGCATTTCTATAGAAGGAGTGAGGATTGCATTTTTGACAGTAAACTGTACCTTTAAGAAAGAAAAAAAACAAACAAGCATAATCTTCTTAAAGCAAAACAGTAGTTACTTCTGTGGTACTATACAGTATGTGAAAATATAAATGTAAATCTTGCATCTGCTCTTCTAAGTTTTATTCTGAGAAAGAATAAAAGGCACTTCTTTTCATACATTGAAGTGTCCTTTATATGGACATGAACATAGTGTTGGCGATCCTTTCTGTCAGGCCACAAGGCCCAAGTGATATCACATTCTTCAATTTGTAAATGAATCTGGCTGACGCTGGCTTCCAAAAAAAGAAAGTGCTTCATGTCCAGATGCATTGTTTTAGTTCCCTCCAGATTTTCCTTTAAAACCCGCCAACTGCCTCACACTCTAGATGAACAAGGGAACAAGACAGAGGAGAAACAGTCGAATACTTTTTTTTGTCTATTTAAAACCTATTCAATCGAGCAAATCAAAGAGCTTCCGCTAAGCAGCAATGAGTAGTACATTTGGGTATCGTAAAGAGCTTGATAAATATGAAGATATTGTGAAGATGAACTTCCGGCATCGTTGACCTCCGAGGAGTTGCAGCAGCTAGAAAGGGAACTTGAAGATATCGACCCGGACGATAACGTACCCATTGGATTACGACAGAAAGATCAAACTGAGAAAACCCCCACTGGAACATTTAGTAGAGAGGCACTGATGAAATACTGGGAAAATGAGACACGGAAGCTTCTTGAAAATGAAAGAACAGCTTTTGGAAAAAGCAAGGAAAGTACAAAGAAAGTCTTCGAGAAAGAAACTAAAAACTTACTCAGTTATTTGAAATGTCAAAAAAAAAAAAACTACACTAACTTGTGAAATGGAACAAATACTTAAAGGTTAAAACACTCATAACCTATCTGTCTGGAAAAATACATTGTCAAGTCAAATGAAAAAATAAAGTTTCAGATACTTAGATTAAAAGTTCAAGAAAGAATGCCAAAATGCTTTACTTGGCAATTGTTAGAAGATCAAAATTAATGCATTTTTTCACAGAAATTCTTAATTTTTCCTTTGATTACAATTTTTTTCTGCTACAAATTATGCTCATTTTCATACCACCTTATTATAGTAACTTTAATACTACTGATATCAATAAATACATAGTACTTGATATTTCAAAGATACAGCATAGCCACATATGTTTATCACAAATTCTAACTGAATGACCATTAACAGCAGTTAGCAAAAGCTTTATTCAAAATATCCTAAAATATTTTATTCATAGCAAAGCTATCTGAGGTTTATTTCTAATGTAAACAATGACAGCTACCAAAGGCTAAGGATAAAAATGTGCAAAAGAATACCCAAAAAAAAAAAAAAAATAGCACTCGATACTCAAAACCACCATGAGGCTGTGAATGTGTTGGAATGATGGAAAATGCTGCACATTTAAATTTCACAAGTAGTTCAGGTATCCAGTGTGTTACATTAACTGCAGTGTATACAGAGGAAATTTCAACAAGCGACACTTCATGATGAGAGCCACCAACCACTGAGAAAAGAGCGGTCTTAAGAATTAAGGGGCCAAAACAGACACTCCTTAACAAGTTAAAATAAAATTTGGCATGTCCTTGATCATTTCGTTGAAATTTGATGAATGAAATCATACTAATATTGGTCCTCTGTGAGAAAGTGTGGTTGAGAATGCAATTACTTGATGGGCTGGCATCATCTCCACTGTTAGCGTCTGCCTTGCGCCCAGTGCTGCCAGGAAAGGTTGTGGACACTCAATTTGTTACACATACACCAGATCTAATACAGCCCATGTTTTAGGGTCCATTTCTGAATCGTTGTACCAAATGTGACTAAAAGGGAAATGAAATAAGTAGTTGGTTGTCTGTTGAGCAACATACATTGCGTCCATTGGGACCTCTTATTATTTAACCTGTCCTCTATTTTAATAATAAAAAATGAGCATTTCACAAAGCTTCCATCCATCCATCTTCCAACCCGTTGAAACCGAACACAGGGTCACGGGGGTCTGCTGGAGCCAATCCCAGCCAACACAGGGCATAAGGAACCAATCCCGGGCAGGGCGCCAACCCACCGCATCACAAAACTTTCCCACTCTTTTATGGACACCCTATGTACTGTATACAAAAACAAATGCATACAAATTTAAACATCAAGTGATTTTTTTTGAAAGTCTTATAAAAATATTGCAAAGTAATTAAGATTTTTTATTTTGTATTAATACTGTACATGACTCTTCTACCCAAGCAAACTCACAATCTTACAGTAAAAACCAGCAGCTGACAGATGTAGAAAAATATAACTGGCAGGTTAAGTAAGTTTAAAATTTAGTGCCCTAACCACTATACTACACTGCTTGCCATGGTCCAAATGTATGCTGCATATTGGCAAAACACTAACAAAATGTTAATTTCTCTCTTGATATTAGGAAGAAAATAAGGAGGAGACATCTGCTGCCACAGAAACTGAGCCGACCACTGAAAGTAATAGTGAAGTCTCAGAAGGAGCAAATACAGATTACGAGGAAGAGGATGACATGGAGGATGAGAGTGATGAAGAAAGTGAAAACCCGGTTACTGAAGATGAAGATTTGGATGATGGCGATAGTGGTTTAGACAGCAAGTCATCTTGTAGCCATGAAGAGACATCCAATGGCTTCAATACTCTCTTTGATGTGGTGAAGCCACCAGACAGTGAAAGCTCAAAACCAGATGAAACAGAAGACATTAAAAGTTTCACCAAATCAGCAAGGGGGAAATTCAACAGTAGTTGATGAAATTCTTGAAAAGATAATAAGCAATGATCCTGACACCAACAAAGTAGTTCTTAATAATATTGAGAATATTAGTAAAGAAGTACTTATTAATTTTGCAGAAGTATTGAAAAACAATGCACATGTTAAAATGTTTAGCTTGGTCAATACTCAGGCAGATGATCGAGTTGCCTTTGCAATTTCACAGCTTGTGCGAGAAAATGCATGCATCACAAGCCTTAATATTGAATCTAATTTTATCACAGGGAAAGGCATTCTAGCCATTATGAGGGCACTCCAGAACAACAAAACATTAACAGAGCTTCGTTTTCACAATCAAAGGCACATCTGTGGAGGACAAGTAGAAATGGAAATAGCAAAGATTTTAAAGGATAACACAACACTTCTGAAGCTAGGATACCACTCTGAGCTACCAGGACCAAGAATGAGCATCACAAGCATACTGACACGAAACCTAGATAGACTGAGACAAAAACGGCTACAGGAGCAGAAACTCCTAGACATGGAGAAAAAGGATGGATCTGAAGGACCCATCAATCCAAGGACCAATGCTTTACTGAAAGGAACACCCACCACTCCACCATATTCATCTCCAAAAAGCTCACCCTGGCCATCCCCAAAAGTGGGTAGAAATTTCAATTGTAAAAAAACTGTACCAACACCTCCACCGCCACCCCCACCTCCATTCACTGCAGAGAAAAAAATACCTACCAGAAAAATAGCAGAAGTCATTAAAATACAGGAACAAAGAAAGAAGAAACAGGCAGGGCAATCAAAACAGAGATCAAAACACAGCAAAAAAGCTGAAAAACAAAACTCAATCCTAAAAAACTTAAAAAATGCTTTAAAACCTATTTCTGAGAAGAAAGCAGACGAGGGATCAAGGCCTTCAACACCCCAGAGGTCACTTCATGATAATCTAATGTCTGAGATACGCAGTATAAAACATCTTAGAAGGGTAAGTACCTAAAGAATGAAACAAATATATTTGAAAACAGGGCACGGAGAAGCAAGGAATATTTTCAAAACCAATGCAATCATTCCTGTTCATCCTTTCTGCAATTAAAAGAACCCCTAAGCTTTAGTTCAATGCCTGTTGTTATCCATTTTCATTTCTCAATTAAACTGGATGACCCAACTGATTGTTCATGTAAATACATGTTTGTAAAGTTACTAACAATTTTACAATAGTCTTAAAAAGTGGGACTTCTCTACAGTATTGACAATATCTTGAACTGAAGTCAGTTGAACAAAATTATATGAATACATGAAGGTTGATTAAATGACAGACACACTGATCATTGTTTTTTTTACAATAACCTTCAATGCTCTACATGAACAGATTTAGCGGTCTCTACAGGGAGCAAAGCAATCTTTGGAATGTTCTGCCCACTTGCTGGTTTATATATGGAAACACATCATGGCCTCTGTTAAGAGATGAAACAAATGTACTTTGCCTGAGGACCACTATAAACCCAACTATTACATTAAGTCCTGTAACATTAAAACTGTATGTGTGTTTCTGGTTTTCCAGTTCTCTATACTTGTTTTACACTCCTCTTTTAAATTACAGGTTGAAGTTCCAGAATATCTTTGATAATGAGGGGCAAATCCTGAAAAAAGAAGTATTAGAAAACTATTGTGTATATAAAACATTGTTTCACTCGTCTTTTTTTACTTTTCATATTTTGGACTAGATCAGAAAATGTGTATTAATAATTATTACAGAATATTTCTTTTATGATACATTAGAGTGTGGGAACTTTTGTGGTTCAGTGGCTTACACTAACTTGCTATTTTTTCATGCTGTGTAAATCTAATAAACCAGTAATTTTACATAATACAAATTTACTCATGTTTAACACAAACATCAGTTATATCAGCTTTCATTAAATATGAAACTTGTGATGTGAAAAACATAACATTGTCCAAAACTTTCAGGTCTTGATTTATGTTGTAAAAGTTTTTTACATATGTATTACTGATCACTGTATAGCTAATTTATTTAAATGAATAAACATAATAAAATATTTTTAAAAAACTGGTCTTACATCATCAAAAATAGTAAATGTCTTGTTCTGATAGCATGTTATCAATTATATAAATTAAAAAATTAACTAGGTAGAAGTGTTTAGAAACACTTATTGAGTAAGGAAATAGTTACAGTCATTTGAAAATGTTTTATATGGTTAAATTCCACAAAGCCAATGTTCCACCAAGACTTTTCACATCTATTTTTTATAAATAAAAAAACACACTAAAACAAGTAGAATTTTGCATCTTTCCACATAAAATAATGATTTCAGTGAAAATCATTAGGATTAATTGTACAGTAGGATTTCATTTTTGTATTCATTAAGAAACAAAGTAAAATAGCATTGTGATTAAAAAGGAAATACAAGAGCAAAATATCTGATTATTTTTCTTTTGGAGTGGAAACTTAAAACAGACACTTCTTTACAAATAATAATAATGGACATTTTGTTAGCCGATATGAAAGAAAATGTGGAGTACTGCATAACCGCAATCACATACTCAAATCCAGTTAATCCATTGCAGTGTTGCAATGGTTTTAAATCTATCTAGCAGCATGAGCTGCAAGGTAGATTATTTTCACAAACTCAATCTTAGACCAGAAATCCATCCCTTAAACATTTAGTTTTAATCATATGATACGGAAGAGCTGTAATTAAAATAGCTGACATTGGGACCCATTTTAGTCAATATATCTTTCAATATTGTAAAAATAGATATATGCAATTAATTGTATAACCTACAATACTGAATTATAGGAACCTAAATACATAAGGTCAACATTTGCTCAAAGAAATATGAAAACATGTTGTCAAAGAACTTCAATGGAGATATTTTTACAGTAAGAAAAGGAATTTGGAAGTTAAGTGGTCAGTAATGTTTAATGTGTTTATTTCTCATTTGCAATCATACTTCCACTTTTTAAATGCTTGCATTAGTTGTGCCATGCTTCAAAAGTTGTGTATTAAACTAACAGAAGAGAAACCTAAGACAAAGAATTTGACCTTGAATCTGAAAACACTCCTGATAAAGATAAAGCTGCACACTCCTGACAGAAGAGATTACATTAGCAGTTGTCATTTGTTCAGAATAAGTGGGCAGTTATGTTTCAAAATGTACAGGAGGCTGGTGATGGCAAACTTTCCAAAGTTATGCAGACAAGAGATAACAGTTCACAAATATATTTTGCTTAATTCAACAAACCAAATCAAATCAAAATTCGCAGTGGAACCATTTTATACATATTTCTGTTACTTTAACATGAAATCACATTAATGCCTCTATACTGATTCAAACAAATAAGCAACTTATCAAAATGTTAATCTTTGAACATTGGAATACCCAGGTGAAACCAGCATCCAGCAAATAAAATAGAAAGTTCAAAATATTATATCCCCTAAATAAAGCTTAGACTAAATAATTTTTGAATTTACAATACAATACAAAAATCTTTCATTTATTAAAGCATTCCTAAGCAGGGCTAATGAAAAGAATACATAAAGTTAAATATCTAAAAATAAAGTGAATATATAAACACATAATATAATAAAATGACTAATTTCTTGCAAAGCAAGTCTTGATGAGATTATAGACATGAAACCTGCAACTAGTATGATATTAAAAGCAATGACTTCTACTATCCGCAAGAAAAAAAAAAAAAACTGTTAACCTCTGGCCAAATTAATTAAAAAAGTAAAATGATTAGGTCTAAATAATGGCTGGATAAATTTAGTATGCATTATTAATTAAAAATTCAACTAAAATAATCAAGCAATAGCCCCCTCACCTCAAATTCCCAGTAATGTGCAACTCAACTAATTTGTTTTACTCCAACGTTTAAAACGTTTCTTCAACAATGTGTTCATCAGATACAGGACTTCAAATAAAGGGTTACAATAATTCGATAAAAGATTACTGACCCAAAACTTAAATTTATCTATAAGATTTTTACCAAAGAAATGAAGGAACAAAAGCCCCTGTGAATTCTAGAAACATAAATGCAAGCATAATTAACAGAGTACTCTCTCTTCAGAGAAGAATATACTGTTGCTTTACAATAAGCTATAAAAAATGGACTGTATAGGGTACTTTCATTCTAACAGTGAATGAGATAGACTATTAAAACATACTGCTGATACAGCATAAAGTATGAATCATGTCTTTAGAGTGAATAGCTTTAGTAACGTGCAAAAACGTAACTACCTCAACATTCATGTAGCATTTTGTTTAAATGAAGGGGCTAAATATTCAACAGATGTGTAAAACTGGAGATTAGGGCAAGTGTTTTAATATAACTTTAGTAAGGATATTTTTCAGTAAAACTAGAATATGAAAATGTTATTTTGCAGTAATGAATACAGCAGGAATTACTCTCTGTAAGTTTAATCAATGCTTTTCATTTTCCTTACTTCATCAAAGTAAATAACATTCAAACCTACAAGTGTATTTGTTGTGAAGGAAAATTGCACAAATTAATAGAGTAACTTTACATAAAATGACAAACCTTTACAGATTAAATGAGGTATTGCACAGATTAACAAAAAAAGCAAAAAGGCAACAAAAATATACAGCAAATTAAGAAAAAATTTACATTATAATTTTAACAAGTGTAAGAAAGGTCTATTTTTGTGTAGATTCTTATGTTATGAGTATCTAGTCCTCCCACTCATCATCATCTTCAAAATCTTCCGCATCATCTTCATCTTCATCTTTGGGAAGAAAGGAAAATGCTTTTAGAATATGCAAATATCAAAAGTTAAGACTATTTTGTTTTTCCAACCATGCATACATGATCTGATTGACTTTTCTCCAATACATATAATTCTTAAAAACATACAGTGTTCTAGAGCCATGAGATTCAGCAGATATGTAATGATAGCTTGTTTAGAAATATAATAAATCAATTCCAAACGGAAAACGGAGCACACAACCAAACGTATTTGTCCTATTTTAATAAAGTAAAATTATTTATCAAATTGCAAACAACATGAGGTTATATAAAAAAGCAAGTACAACCCATTAAATGTTTTTCTTTTTTAACATACGAGGACAGTGCAAGATCTGATCTTAACTTAAAAACTATAGATAAAGGTGATACAGAATAACATACATCATGCTACATTTATACAGTGCATCCGGAAAGTATTCACAGCACATCACTTTTTCCACATTTTGTTATGTTACAGCCTCATTCCAAAATGGATTAAATTCATTTTTTTCCTCAGAATTCTACACACAACACCCCATAATGAAAACGTGAGAAAAGTTTACTTGAGATTTTTGCAAATTTATTAAAAATAAAAAAACTGAGAAATCACATGTCCATAAGTATTCACAGCCTTTGCTCAATACTTTGTAGATGCACCTTTGGCAGCAATTCCAGCCTCAAGCCTCAACTTTTTGAATATGATGCCACAAGCTTGGCACACCTATCGTTGGCCAGTTTCGCCCTTTCCTCTTTGCAGCACCTCTCAAGCTCCATCTGGTTGAATGGGAAGCGTCGGTGCACAGCCATTTTAAGATCTCTCCAGAGATGTTCAATCGGATTCAAATCTGGGCTCTGGCTGGGCCACTCAAGGACATTCACAGAGTTGTCCTGAAGCCACTCCTTTGATATCTTGGCTGTGTGCTTAGGGTCATTGTCCTGCTAAAAGATGAACCGTCGCCCCAGTCTGAGGTCAAGAGCGCTCTGTAGCAGGTTTTCATCCAGGATGTCTCTGTACATTGCTGTAGTCATCTTTCTCTTTATCCTGCCTAGTCTGCCAGTTCCTGCCGCCGAGAAACATCCGCACAGCATAATGCTGCCACCACCATACTTCACTGTAGGGATGGTATTGGCCTGGTGATGAGTGGTGCCTGGTTTCCTCCAAACATGACGCCTGGCATTCACACCAAAGAGTTCAATCTTTGTCTCATCAGACCACAGAATTTTGTTTCTCATGGTCTGAGGGTCCTTCAGGTGCCTTTTGGCAAACTCCAGGTGGGCTGCCATGTGCCTTTTACTAAGGAGTGGCTTCCATCTGGCCACTCTACCATACAGGTCTGATTGGTAGATTGCTGCAGAGATGGTTGTCCTTCTGGAAGGTTCTCCTCTTTCCACAACGGACCTCTGGAGCTCTGACAGAGTGACCATCAGGTTCTTGGTCACCTCCATGACTAAGGCCCTTCTCCCCTGATTGCTCAGTTTAGATGGCCGGCCAGCTCTAGGAAGAGTCCTGGTGGTTTCGAACTTCTTCCACTTACGGATGATGGAGGCCACTGTGCTCATTGGGACCTTCAGAGCAGCAGAAATTTTTCTGTAATTTTCCCCAGATTTGTGCCTCGAGACAATCCTGTCTCGGAGGTCTACAGACAAGTCCTTTGTCTTCATGCTTGGTTTGTGCTCTGACATGAACTGTCAACTGTGGGACCTTCTATAGACAGGTGTGTGCCTTTCCAAATCATGTCCAGTCAATTGAATTGACCACAGGTGGACTCCAATTAAGCTGCAGAAACATCTCAAGGATGATCAGGGGAAACAGGATGCACCTGAGCTCAATTTTGAGCTTCATGGCAAAGGCTGTGAATACTTATGTACATGTGCTTTCTCAATATTTTTATTTTTAATAAATTTGCTGGCGGCATGGTGGCGTAGTGGTAGCGCTGCTGCCTCGCAGTTAGGAGTCCTGGGTTCACTTCCTGGGTTCTCCCTTTGTGTAGTTTGCATGTTCTCCCCGTGTCTGCGTGGGTTCCCTCCGGGCGCTCCGGTTTCCTCCCACAGTCCAAAGACATGCCGGTTAGGTGGATTGGCGATTCTAAATTGGCCCGTTTGTGTGTGTCCTGCGGTGGGTTGGCACCCTGCCCAGGATTGGTTCCTACCTTGTACCCTGTGTTGGCTGGGATTGGCTTCAGCAGACCCCCGTGACCCTGTATTCGGATTCAGCGGGTTAGGAAATGGATGGATGGATAAATTTGCAAAAACCTCAAGTAAACTTTTTTCACGTTCTCATTATGGGGTGTTGTGTGTAGAATTCTGAGGAAAAAAATGAATTTAATCCATTTTGGAATAAGGCTGTAACATAACGTGGAAAAAGTGATGAAGCGCTGTGAATACTTTCCGGATGCACTGCACTGTACTGTATATTGTAGTCCACTGTATAATTTAAATAAGCATAAATGCAAATTTTGTATGTGGAAAAAGTAACTACACCCGTACATTTATCACTACTATAAATACCTACAATTAGAATCCATTGCACCAGATAAGGAGCAAACATCATTAAAGAGGATCTTGGAGAAACCTATTATTTTCAAAGCTTAGATGTTTAGTTTGGTTTGTGTCTTGTTATTGAAGTGTGTGTTATCACAATTTCTAGATTGGAAGAGAAATCTGAGGATTTCAAAAAGAAGGTTAGAAATGCCTGTGAGTCTGGAAAGGGACCTAAACTGATTTCCATACAATTGGAAATCAACCATTCCACTGTCTACAAGATCATCTAAATTGGAGAAAGTTTCAAACTGCCAACTTGTGCAGGCCTGGCTGCCCCAGGAAGATCAGCCAGAGAGATGAATCCAACACACTGAAAAACAGTCGCCAAGAACTCCAGAGTTTCATCTCAGGATTTACACATAACTCATGCCACTGCTGATATCAAAACACTCAAGTCTACCATTAGAAAGAGGTTACTTAAATTAGATCTACATGGGAGATGTGCCAGGAGGAAACCTTTGTTGTCCTCAAAGAACATCAGGGCAAGAGTAAAGTTTGCCCATGAACATCTAGCCAAAGACCAGGACTTCTGGAACAATGTGATGATGCAACGAAGAGTTATTAGGTCACAGTACCAGATGACATAATTGCCAAAAACAAAGACAGTATTTGACCAGAAGAACCTAGTAACCTACTAAAAAGCATGGTGATGGAAATGTTATAGTTTGGGGCTGACTTGCTATATTAGGGCCTATGTGGCTCACCATCATCATCACTGTACCAGAAGATGCTTGAGTGTAATATGAGACCATCTGTCAGAGGAATGAAGCTCCACCAAAAGTGGACCTTCCAACATGACACTGACTGCAACCATACTAGCAAATCCACCATGAAATGGCTGAACAGAAATAAATGGAGGGTTCTGGAATATCCACATCAAAGCCTGGATCTGAATCCCATCGAGATACAATGGGAGGATTTTGAATGGGCTATGCACGCATGATGCCTATTTCATGTTGTTTCTGCCAAAAAGAAGGTAATACCAGATATTTGACCAAAGTGTGTGCTTACTACTTAGGTAAGATAGGCTGAAATTTAACACATCACCAGGAACAGATAACATTTATCTTTGAAATCTTTAGGCGAGTACATATATAAACCCTTGACAAATAGTTTTTATCTCCACACTAGGGAAATTTTTAAAGACAGCAAAGTAGCAAATATTACCTCAATGTATTAACGAGTGATTAGGATGATAAACATTACTAAAGTCCAAAAAATTTAAAATGTATCACAGGTGAATTAAAGCAGTTATAAAGGAAAAATCAAGCAGAAGAGGCGAGTTAACAAATAGTCAGCATGGGTTCAACACACACATACCATAAGATAAGTGCCAATGATATTATTTATCTAGATTTTTCAGACAGCTATTGATAAAGCATCACATGAAAGGTTTATGAAACTTAAAGAAGCAAGAACAACACTGGTTCCAAAAAACAATGAATGCAAAGGTCATGGTGAAGGTGACATTTTCAGAACTGGGTATGTTAAAAGTGGATTAGTGCAAGGGCTGCTGCTCTTGTTAACATACACAAGCAATTTGGAGAAGTACATAAACAACAAGTTGGTTAAGTTTGCAGTTGATATCAACCTAGATGGAAAGGGCAGATCATTCAAAATCATCTTAATTGTTGAAGAATGACAAGGACAGCATGCCAGCTTGGACAAATCTGTGGCAGTGGAATACTGTGTAGTTTTGATTCTCATATTACAAAAAAGACATCATTTTTCAGCATTATTTCTTCACAATCAAGGTATATAATAGTTTGGCACATAACATTATGTTGTAAAGTGACAGATCTTTTTATAAATTGTAAAAAAAAAAAAATACCTAGCCTCTTCTTGCATTTTAAAATGGAAGTGAATATGGCCATGGCGGCTTATGTGTTACAGCACAAGACATAAAACTTACCACTTTGATGAAGCAAAACGTCTCTTGTGTTCATGAGGCATGCTAATGGCAATAGAAGTAAACTGGTAATTTTAAACATTTTACCACAGATTCTTTGTACTATTTTCTTGAGATAAGGATGAATTTCTTGTTTGCTTGTCTGCTTGCAGTGGCCATCATGAGGGGGTGTTCTGACATTTACCCAGGGTGCAACCCAAATTTGCCAGGATTCTGTAGCTTCAGGCCACATAATATCCTACTTTTCTCTCGGCAGCTCTGTTTCTTTAATGAATGTACTCTGCCATTGTTTTAACAAATGATGCTCCCCACAAAACTCTGCCTGTCGGATATATTGGCAGAGCAGTTAGTGTGTTTTGAAATCTTCTGGATTTAAATTTGCATCTATTGTAATTCACAATGTCCGCAAGCACTAGCAGAACATGCACATTCAAATCATATTTTTTTCTTAAGCCATGTGTGCTCAAGTCAAATATGTTTACATTTTTTTATAGATAATGCTGGCACACATACTGAATCACATAAAGCACAATTGTCTATCGACAGAGACGCACTCAAATATGTTTTTTTTTTCTACACAGCAGCTACTTTTGTTGTTATTTTAAATGCATTAGACTACGGAGTGAGATTCATGCTCAGTGGTAGGTGTTGTTGAAGGGTGCAAGTAAGAGTTTCTTTGTACTTTGTACACTATCACACGTGCGATTAGAAGATAGATAGATAGATAGATAGATAGATAGATAGATAGATAGATAGATAGATAGATAGATAGATAGATAGATAGATAGATAGATAGATACTTTATTAATCCCAAGGGGAAATTCACATAATCCAGCAGCAGTATACTGATACAAAGAAACAATATTAAATTAAATAGTAATAAAAATGAAAAGAATTAAAATAAATTTAATGTTCGCATTTACTCCCCCGGGTGGAATTGAAGAGTCGCATAGTGTGGGGGAGGAACGATCTCTTTAGTCTGTCAGTGGAACAGGACAGTGACAAAAGTCTGTCACTGAAGCTACTCCTCTGCCTGGAGATGACACTGTTCAGTGGATGCAGTGGATTCTTCATGATTGACAGGAGTTTGCTTAATGCCCGTCGCTCTGCCACAGATGTTAAACTGTCCAACTTTAATCCTACTTAGCAACTTAGTAACTTAGCAACTGCGGAATGGATGATGTCACACGCTATCTCCGCGTTCGCTTGAGGGGGGATGTAAACAATAACAGCAATCACGTGTCCAAACTCTCTGGGCAAGTAATAGGGGCGCAGACTTACGGCCAACAGTTCGATGTCCCTGCAGCAAGTGGAGATTTTAACGTTTACATGTCCTGAGTTGCACCACTTTGTATTGACATAGAGAGCGAGTCCTCCTCCTTTTTTCTTTCCACAAGTACTTGCTTCTCTGTCCGCTCTAACTGTGCTAAACCCGGGTAGCTCCACGTTAGCATCTGGGATGATAGACGTTAGCCATGTTTCACTAAAACACAGCAAGCTGCATTCTCTGTAGGTTCTGACATTTTTCACCAGCACAGCCAGTCCGTCGATCTTATATTTGTAGTGAGTTTACATTTCCCAGGATCACAGAAGGCACCGACGGTTTATAACGCCATTTTCTCGATTTAATCTTATTTTTTATCTTTCGCCGCTCGGCTGCCCGATATCGTTCTTACCTCGTCAGGTAAATAAGGAACCACACCGGCATAAGCATTTCTTCTCAGTGCTTTAAGCTGACTTCTTGAATAGGCGATTCTCGGAGTGTAACAATCCATGTCAAATAGTAAAATAGTAAAAATGTGTAAAAAGTGTCCAGGGAGCAATTCCACATAAAAGAAAGTGGTAGAAGTGATCAGTGAGAAAAGATAAAGTCGTATACGGAGCTGCTGGAAAGGCTGCCACTCGGATGCGGCGCCGGAAATGAAATAGAAGGAGGCTGAGTGGACCTCCAGCCCAGGGGTGGCAGGTGTGCTAAACCTTTTTCTGTTGTCTCTGCAGGCCAAATACGGGAAAACCAACCACATTTAACAACAACAGCACTTCTGGTTGCGGCCTCCAGAAAGACGCCACTTCCGGTCTCCGGCCTCAGATGACATTACTTCCGGTACCACCCTTTAAATCCGCCACCTTTTCCACCACTAGATCAGTTCAGTCTGGAACTTAACCTATGCACATCAGTACCTATCTCAAAACCCTTTTTGCAGCCAGGGACAATATATGGGTGGCTGCCCCAAACCTTGTTAGTGTGTTGAGACTCATTCTTTTATAACACTTGCAAATAAATGCAAACTGGCAGGATCAGAATGTATTACATTTTATATGTATGTATCAGATTTTCACAGTGCCAATCAAAACTGGGATGGAGAAAAAAATACTGACAACATGAAAAAGGCAGACAATGTGATAGAGCCAAACCAATACTGTGGAGACTGGTTATGTGGAGAAAGAAAATGGAAGTACAGGAATTGGGGGTTAGTATGTTTGACAGACTCAGTCCTGCTGCAATAAATTATTTCATCCAGGGCTGCGCACGTCCCAGCAAGCACCTTGCGGGGGCAGGAACAATCCTTGAACGGGGTGCCAGCTCATCGCAATCACTGCACTACTATGCCCCCACGTGTTTAATACATATTTCAACATGAAAATGATATCACGTACACATCCTACTATTCTAAAATGTTCAGAGAGCTGTAATATCATGAATGTAATGTATTCTGTGCAGTAACCGCTGCCTGTGCTCCTGTCTGTGAAAGAGAAAGCCCGTTTAAAAAGCACGTACTGATTCACACACATAGAACATGAAGCATTTAACGTGCTACTTTAGTTATGGTGGGATTTGAGAAACTCCAGTAAATTTCAACATTGAGTCTAAGGTGAAATTTACAACATTCTACTTTAATGACAGTATAAACTACAAAATTAAAATGGAACTTTCTAGATTATATTTGACATTTACACCTTTTTTCCCCCAACTGAGCTAATATTTTTTTTTCTTTTCTCTGTGCCCTATTACCCCTTCTGTATGACACACTGATGGTGTGGGTTACAACTCACCTTCTCATGTTGACAACTGCCTAAGCCACCTAAAAGTACGTTTTTCCGTGCCTTCACTTTACCATTGTCTTAACAAAACAAACGGATAGGGCAATTTATATTGATTTTCATACTCAAATATGAAAAATTCTGTGAGGAGTAAGTATGGATCTGTAGGCCCATGGCACATGCATTAAATTTCACATTCATTAAGATTTATAAAAAGGAAGTGCATGGAACTTGGTGTATGCAGTTTTATGCATCTGGATTTTTTTGTGCATATGTACATTTCTGTTTTTGTTCATACAACATGTGTTAGTGTGAGTTCTATGCACTGCGTTATACCTGGTCCTTACCAGGTTCTATAATTATTTAAATCTAACCTAAAATAACACAACAGATTCCACCGTGGCATGTGTGAAAAACAAAGTACACCCCGTGATTTAACAGCCTGTAAAACCATTATTAGCAGTAATAACTTGAAGTAATTGTTTTCTGTATGGCTGTAGCAGTCTCACATCATTGTGGAGGAATTTTACCCTACTCTTCCTTACAACGTTGCTTCAGTTCATTGAGGTTTGTGGCCATTCGTTTATGCACAGTTCACTTATGGTCTCACCATAGCATTTCAATCAGGTTAAGGTTTTGGACTTTGACTGGGCCTTTTCTTTTTCAGCCATTCTGGTACATATTTGCGCTAGTGTGCTTGGGATCATTGTCCTGTTGCATGACCCAATTTCAGCAAAGATTTAGCTGCTGGACAGACAACCTCACATTTGACTCTAGAATACTTTGATATACATGGTCAACTCCATGACTGCAAGGTACCCAGGTCCTGAGGTTGCAAAACAAGCCCAAATCATCAGCCCTACACCAACATGCTTGACCGTTGGTATGAGGTGTTTCTGTTGATATGAGGTGGCACTGTGCATTACAGTCAAACATCTCCACTTTGGTCTTGTCTTCTCAAAGGACATTTTTCCCGACGTCTTCTGGTTTGTTCAGATGCAAATTTGCAAACCTATGCCATGCTGCCATGTTCTTTTTAGAGAGAAGATGTTTTCCAAACAAGCCATACTTGTTCAGTCTTTCTCTAATTGTAATGTCTTTAACATTTAACATGCTAACTGAAGCCTGTACAGTCTCAGTTGTAGCTCGTTTTTTTGCATTTTCTCTGAACATTGCAAAGTCTGACCTTGAGGTGAATCTGTTGGGATGTTCACTAATGGGAAGATTGGCAAATGTCTTGAAAGTTTTCCACTTGTGAATAATCTTTCTAACTATAAAATGAGTTATTTGAAATTGTTTGGAAATGGCTTTATAACAATTCCCAGATTGAAGGGGCAGAGACGATTGCTTCTTCTAAGCTCATTGTTGAGGTATTTTTCCCTTGGAATTGTGTTAACACACATCTGAATGCTACAGACCAGCTAACTGCCAAAACGTCTGCTTTTATAGAGGTGGTCACACTTGAGGATCAATTAATCACATGCATTCAATTAGAGGCACATGGCTGCTACTTACAAACTTAATTCCTATTGAAGCGGTAAGGGTGTACTTATTTTTCACACACTGCTTCTGCATAAGGACCAGGTGATTTTTTATTATGTTATGATGCACATAAAACCTTAGAATTGAAAGAGGGTGTACTTTACTTTTCACAACTGTAACTGTAGATCCTACACATAAAAAACAAAATAACACAGAAACAATCATATCCTGAAATTTCCTACTATAACAAGACAGACTCTGGCTCTTACATGCTAGATATTGTTACACAGATAAAGTTATTCCATGTGAAACTTGTTTAATCTGACATACACATACAGTAGGTCATGTTACACTAAAGCAGCAGTCAGTGATGGCTTTATGTATATTTACAGACTCAATTTTTTATTGTAAGATAAACAGTCGAACAGAAATATCCTTTGTCACAGTTTCAATATTCCCTTTCTGTCAGTATTTAGGAAACGATGAAAATCATGCAGACAATACATTTAAGATGTTCTTGTATACTGTATTATTGAATGGCAGGCAATAACTACACCTAAAACTGTACTTTATACCAACTAGCAGGCATATTAGTAACGCAAATAAGGAGCTACTTATAAAATTAAACAAGAAATAATCAGTCAACATATTTATTATATAATGCTAATTATGGGATATACTTACTGTCTTTAGCTGTATGCCCTGCCTTATCTCTTCCTGTACTGGATGCAGGCCTGTTGTTCTGCTCTACTTTTTTGAGCTGTGTCCCTTCCTTGATTTGATCCAATAGAGCAGATTTGTTTCCCAATGGAGAAATGATGTCATTGTCCATACCCGGCACAGGAGGTGGAGGTGGTCCACTCAGACCTGTTCCTGTTGGACCAGAGGGAGGAGGAGGTGGAGGGGGTGGGGGACCAGAAGAAACAAAGGAGCAAGGATTTGGTGGTGGTGGAGGTGGAAGATGGCCTCTTGTAGGGGTTGGAGGTGGAGGTGGAGCTCCTGTTCCTGGCCTGGAAGGAGGTGCTCTAGAAAGGGGAGGTGGTGGAACACCTCTGCCTCTTGCAGGGGGAGGTGGTGGTGGAGGTCCTGAAGAATGTGGAGGGGGAGGGACACCACCTCGTGAAGAAGGTGGTGAAGGTGCTAGAATAAAAAAAAAAGTGAGAGAAGTAATAATTTAACTATTCTTATACCTTGGTTTCTACAGTCTTCCAATTAAAAAAGTAAATCATATTAGCATTGTAAATATTTCTAAAACAGCTTTAAAATACCTACTGTATATAATTAACAATGTTGAATACAAGCCAGCTACAAAAAGAAAAACAAAAAGTAATTCAATGTGTTCACGTGTGGGTTCAAAAGTTTCAGTTATATGGGATTAAAATGAATCCAGAACTTGTATATTTTGTGAGGCACAATAAGCTTTATCAAAATAGACTGCAATTTACCATAAATACCCTTGACTATAATCTTTAAAAAATTCAGGTACACAGAATAATTTACAGTACATGCAATTTTACTAGCTTTTCAAAAAGAAAACAAGTTCTAAAATAAACACTGTAGTAGTAATGTCCAAGCAGTGTTCAAGCCCAAGATGGCTTTATTTAAGAGTTGCCTCAGGTTTTTTTTCATCTCAGTTTCTTATTTTGCTTACTAATAACAGAGGCCTGTGGGGGCATAAAATCTAAGACTGAATTCTGATCATATGTGCAATATTAAAACTCATACTACATACCCAATATACATATGTTTCAGGAGCCTGAGATGATAATAGTTTACACTAGGCAGAAATAAGCTTAAGTATAACTTCTCAAAGCAGTATGCTAATGCCATAATGTCAAAAACAGGCTTAAACCTCTCTCTCGTTGCCATTCTCTAATTAGCCAGACACAATCTCCTTTTTGAAAACAGAAAATACAATACAAATACAATACAAACAATCCTCTAACACACGATCATCCCCAATACTCAAATACCAAAATACTTGATTTTGATAAGAACAGCATCATTATTATTATCAACTGCAATTCTGCTTAAACTTTAAACATGACATTTTTCTAACAGTAATCAGTGGCTGCAGTGGACCTGTCTTTCTCTACTTAGCTCTTCAAAGCCAGGCTGCAGTGTTGATATAACCATTCTCAGTGTTGAATTTAGATCTTAATATTGTTTTCAGCGAAAAGAGACCATCTCAGAGTATGTAGGAGATGAAGAAAAATACGGACAAGTCCTCTTACACTGTCAAACTGATAATCTTTTAATTTTCTTAAAAATTTTTTTGGATGGAACTATGCTCCAAGAGACAAGAATTTTGAGTGAATTCTTTCCCTTCACTGCTTTTAATGAAAGCAATCTGGTTTTCAAATGAGTCAATGTTGTTCTAAGTGTCCTGCCTCATTTTCCATGTTTCTATTGCAGTAGAGTATTGTACCGTATTAGCCATAGATTAATGCAGGAGAAAGTAGGGTGAAATGACACCTTGCCTGATGAAGAGGCCTTAGCTGCCTCGAAAGCTTGTATTTGTAATCTATTTAGTTAGCCAATAAAAAGTATCTCCATGTTTCTAGTGAAAGAGCTGATGTTGTCAGCCATATGTTGTAGATGCCCTGCAATGTCAGACTCAATTTATTTAACAGTGACAGAATGATGCACAGGTATGCCAAATTAATTAAAACGTTTTCTTTGTGAAAATTTCTGAGCTTGTGCATTCCAACTTCGTGAAAAAAAAGGCTTTCATCTACTCTCTCAGCATGAATCATCTAGAATCTAGCTTACCATAGGAAAGCCATCTGGCCTCACTGAAAAACAGCACACACCTAGCTCCCAACTCCTGACAGGAGCTCAAAGAAAAGACAATATCTCAGTAGTTTCATTTTGACTGTACTAATAACATCAGACAAAGCTTTGTTCCGTTGTGGACCTAGCTACTTTAATTTCAGAACTTCCTTGTGTACAGTGCAGTGCATCCAACAAGCATTTGACATGACTCTTCTGACTAATGCTTCTAGCCCCAGCCGGTTTCACTGCAACAGAATTCACCTAGACAGTGTAGATTCCCAAACAGCCCTTCCACTGAAGTCTTGTCATGGTATCAGCTACTGAGGAGTCCTTCATCCTCACCCAGTATAGGACTCATACTGTAAATCTGACCACAAGATGTGTTGCTATTATACTTTCTAATCTTTTACTTTCCATCTCTAGCAATATGTGTTGTTGTCTTATCTGCTTTTGTTGTCCATTCTGCCACAATTTTATCTGTGTTATACTTTTCTTTCTTTGTTGCCCTTCAAGGACTTTAGCCAGATTTTTTTAGGCAGTATTACCATTTTATGAAAGTAGCCTTAGTAACACACATTTGGTTTATTGAACCAGCATGAACTATATACCGTTTCATATTTTGTTTTATTTTTCTCTTTCATATAGCCTTGCAATTTTTTTTAAATGGCTGTTATACTTTGTGCACTCCCCTTACAGAAACTCGCCATTTCACTGGGGCAGTATCCATCCTTTGGGAATCATTTCTACAGACTGAAAGTGTTTATTTGATATTTGGAATTCAGGCTTCACACATTATACACTTCATGTCTACATTTATCAATTATTACTAAAACACGAAAAACGTTTCTGTTTTAACGATGTGTTTACATAAATCACTGTAGACACGGAACATACATGAAATGCAAGTTTTCCAAATAATGATATAGTATTTATAAAAGGTGTCAGTTTGCTTGACTTCTCAGTCTATACAACTCTAAGAAACTGACAGGCAGGTAGACAGACTTGAGCTGAGAAAACTGTGTGGCGGTAGAGGGGATGTGATAGCAAGCTGCTTGCTGTTTGCCGCTTATCTACACATTTACAGAACAAAAGACGCTGACGGAGAGGTGAGAAGAGATTTAAGGTGGGACGGATCTACAAGTAATTACGTAGGCTCTGGTAATTCTAGTGTTAAGTAATTAGCAAGAAATTTAAAAATATTGTTCGAATAGTATATTATTTATTCTTGGAAATGGCTTTGTTTAACAGCAACTTGCTAAACGCTGGAAAAAAAATAACATTTGCATTTATGTTTACTAGAGGTGCCAAATTATCCAAAAAATAAGGTTAGAATATACCAAGGAGAAATAAGTAAATATTTGAATATATTCAAACTTAGGTTAACAAGTCTGGGTGTTACATACTGTACATTTTTTTTTTTAATACTTTATTTTATATATTGGAATGTCTGACACCTTATATTCCAAATCGTAACCTCAGATCCTCAAATGAGTGTCTCCTTAGAATTCCAAGAACAAAACTTAAAAGAAGTGGTGAGGCGGCCTTCTGCTGTTATGCACCTAAAATCTGGAATAGCCTGCCAATAGGAATTCGCCAGGCTGATACAGTAGAGCACTTTAAAACACTGCTGAAAACACATTACTTTAACATGGCCTTTTTATAACTTCATTTTAATCGTAATTTAACTTAATCCTGATACTCTATATGTTCAATTCATCATAATAACTATTCATGGTGGCTCTAAAATCCGTACTGACCCCTACTCTCTTTTCTGTTTCTTTTTCCGGTTTCTTTGTGGTGGTGGCCTGCGCCACCTCCACCTACTCAAAGCTTCATGATGCTCCAACAATGATGGATGGATTAAAAGGCAGAAGTCTACGTGACCATCATCATCATCAAGCCCTTCCGTGAGAATCCTAAATCCAAAGAGGACTGTTTCATTTATGTAAGGTAGAATGTCCAGAGGGGACTGGGTGGTCTCATGGTCTGGAATCCCTACAGATTTTATTTTTTCTCCAGCCGTCTGGAGTTTTTATTGTTTTTTCTGTCCCCCCTGGCCATTGAACCTTACTCTTATTCGATGTTAATTAATGTTGATTTATTTTGTTTTATAATTGTGTATTTCATTTTTTTATTCTTTAATATGTAAAGCACTTTGAGCTACTGTTTGTATGAAAATGTGCTATAGAAATAAATGTTGTTGTTGTTGTTGTTATTTTTATAGTAGTGGCGGCACAGTAAGAACATACACCAGCATCAAAAACACGCAATAATGTCATAAGCACTTTGTAATTTACAGTGGCACCGCAAGAAAAAAATGTAGCTGAACGCAGTGCCAGCAAGTGTGACTTGTAAGGTATTATGCACTTTTTTATGGCTGCTTTCATGGCCCACTGTCATATACAAGTCAGTAACACTATGACAGGATGAGAATAGCAGTCATATTGACATGAAATAGTATTGCAAGCACAGGTATAAGTAATGACATTAATTAAAGTTCCAATTATGCTACACTGAAATTGAACAGAAGCTTCATAATGCCATTAGTGACACATGTGCTTGCCATACTATTTCATGTCAAAATGGCTGACGTGAAAAGGTCCCATTCCAATGTGGCTAATAAATACCTACCTATGTTCCTCCCTGCACTAATCAGAGAGGAGTGAGTAGTGCAAATCAATCAGGAGTAATTAATCAATAGCAGATGCTGTCATTTATCTGATGGCGGT